>NC_041233.1:75870047-76082081 GCF_002837175.3 Physeter macrocephalus
CCCGGACCAGGGCACGAACCCGCGTCCCCTGCATCGGCAGGCAGACTCTCAACCACTGTGCCACCAGGGAAGCCCCGGGGGTCAATTTTAAATGCTCAGATCTGCAAGGTGGAAGACAAAAATCCATTTGACCACTGTTAACCATCCACTTGGATTTGGTTCATTCAAAAAGATTGAAAGTAGTTTTGTGGCTATTCCAGGACACCTCCCCTTGCCGACCTCCAATCCGACATGCACAGTTTGCTTCTTTCCCATTTAGGAGCCAATCCCAAACTGGGCTGATGAGTGAGGTCCTTCTGTGAGATGAGCTTAAAGGGTTTCACATGCACCTCTGGACTGATGAGGGATTCAGGATGGGCTGGTTCCAAGCGCAGGCTCATAAATATAGATGGAGAATGAGGGGTCCATCCGTCCTCCTGGGGTGCAGTGCATGCGCACACACACAGCTTTTGGGTCCCTCAAAAGTGTGGCAGAGCTGAGGCCAGGAGCTGTAGGGCCTCTGGGAAGGCAGAGGCAGGGCGGGGGCAGGGAGAGACATGGTGGTCCCTGTTTCCTCATCCATTCCATTTTCGGCTTCTGCACATGGGCTTCTCTTTCTGGAACGATTTGTCAAACCAAAGTTCAGCAGATGTTTTAGAGGTGAAAACCTTCCCAGAGAGAGTCTCTGGGGGAGTGGAGGAGAGGGGGCTTCTTTAGAGCTTCTCAGCATCCGTTCTCCAAAGATGTCACCCTGGAAAGCATTCCTTTGGTCCCCTTCTGTCCACGCTTGAGGGTTCAAGTCCCGACTCTGGAGCAGTGTAGCTCAGCTTGTTAAGCCAGTTTTCTTATCTGTACAATGCAGGTGAGAGTTGCTTCTTCCTTCTCAGAGGGGTTTGTGAAGGTCCACAGGGTGATGCTGGTAAGACACTCAAACTCACTGCCTGAAGCAGAGGGAGGTATCCTGTGCATATTGGACGTTGTTTTTCCTCTAAGGGGTCATTGGATTTTTCTTAATTATCTGGAGGATGGGGCTGGGCTTGCTGCCTGATTCTGGGGCTCAGGACAGCAGAGCATGTTGTGGGTTTCCAACAGCTGTTGAGTTGTAACTGTGCCAACATGCTTATACCCCCAGGCAGCCACGGGGTTAGGGATCACTTAGGAAAGTTGTGCTTTGCACAAAATCACAGGGGAGAAGTGAGTGCAGAGGTGGCTGGCCAAAGAAAGAGGAGACATCTTTCCCAGGTCTGCCCTCCTCAGGGCCGTGAGAGGAGGGATGCCGTCGCAGGCTGAATGATGCCCCCTAAAGATACAGTCGACCCGCCATGTCCCTGGGGTTCTGCATCCACGGATTCAACCAATGGTGGATCCAAAATATTTGAAAAAAAAAATCCAGAGTTCCAAAAGCAAACTTTGAATTTTCCATGCTCTGTCAGCTATTTACATGGCATTCACCTTATGTTTACAACTATTTACACAGTATTTATATTGTATTTATAACTATTTACATAGTATTTACATTGTATTAGGCATTGTAAGTAATCTAGAGGTGATTTTAAGTATAATGGAGGATGTGCATAAGTTATAAGCAAATACTAGGCCATTTTATATAAAGGGGTTGAACATCCTTGGATCTTGGTATCCACGGAGGGTCCTGGAACCAATCCCCGGTCATCTGTGGATGTTACCTTACAAAAAAGGGTCTTTCCCCCCAGTTTTATTGAGATATAATTGACATATAAAATTTGTATAAGTTTAAGGTGTACAACATAATGCTTTGATATATGCATATATTATGAAATGATTACCATAAGTTTAGTTAACAAACATCACCTCACATAGTTATAAGAAATTTTTTTCCCTTGTGAAAAGAACTTTCAATATCTACTCTCTTAGCACTTTTCAAATATACAATACAGTATTGTTAGCTATAGTCACCACGTTGCACATTATATCCTCAGAATTTACTCATTTTATAACTGGAAGTTTGCACATTTTGACCACCTTTACCCATTTTCCCCATCCCTTACCTCTGGCAACTACTAATCGGTTCTCTATTTCTGAGTTTGGTGTTTTAAGATTTTACATACACTGTAAAGCAATTATACTCCAATAAAAATGTTAAAAAAAAAAAGATTTTACATAAAAGTGAGATAGTACAGTATTTGTCTTACTCTGTCTGACTTATTTTACTTAGCATAATGCCCTCAAGGTCCATTCATATTGTCACAAATAGCAGGATTTTCTTCTTTTTTTCATGGCCGAATAGTATTCCATTGTATATATGCACCACATTTTCTTTATCCATTCATCTCTCAATGGACACTTAGGCTGTTTCCATGTCTTGGCTCTTGTAAATAATGCTGCAGTGAACATGGGAGTGCAGATGTCTCTTTGGGGTAGTGACTTTGTTTTCTTTGAAGTGGGATTGCTAGGTCCTATGGTAGTTCTCATTTTAATTTTTTGAGGATGGTCCGTACTGTTCTTCATAGTGGCTGCACCAAATTACATTCCCACCAACAGGGCACAAGGGTTCCGTTTCTCCACATTCTCTTCAGCATTTGTTATCTCTCTGCTTTTTGATGATGGCCATTCTGACAGGTGTGAGGTGAAAAAGTCTTTTCAGATGCAATTAAGTTAAGGACCTCTAGATGGGGAGATTATTCTGGATTACCTGGGCGGACCCTAAATACAACCACACATGTCTTAATAAGAGGGGCAGAGGAAGATTCAACACAGACAGATGCGTGGAAGGCAGCGTGGAGACGGAGGCAAGACTGGGGAGATGCTGCCATAAGTCAAGGAACACCGGCGGCCACCAGTAGCTGGAAAAAGCAAAGAATGGACTCCCTAGAGCCTGCAGAGGGGGCGCAGCCCTGCCGACACCTTGATTTTGGCTTCTGGCCTCTAGAACTATGAGAGGATAGATTTCTCTTGCTTGAAGCTACCCACTGTATGGTAATCAATATAGCAGCTACGGAAAACTAACACCGATGCCTGGTGGAAGGTCCTTTTCCATAAATGAGTCAAGTGAACACTTGAAGAGAAGGAGAAAAGGTTCTGTGCCCTGGGCATCGTGGCCAGGATTTCTGATACTTGTGGGATTGTGTGGCGGTGTCACTCAGGGGCATTGACTGTGGGGTGCACTGCACTCCAGCCTCAGGGAAAGGGCTGTCGGGCAGGCCCGGGTGACCCTGGGGAATGGGCTAAGGTTTCCGGAGCAGGGCTCTGCCAGGCCTGGTTCTCACTGGCTCAGCCACAGGGTAGGGCCAAGGCTGTGGGCTGCAGGTCTTAGGACAGACCTGGGATGCCTCACTCCATTTAATGAAAAGGACATATGGAAAAACACAACAAAAATATACACCAACATCTTTGTGGGCAATTTCTTATGCAGAAATGAGTATGCTTTCTCATGTCATATAAAGAAATGCTGTCATCAGTCTGTTGGGCACTATGCTCATTGATCTCATTCCTTTACACACTAGCCTTAATACTGCAGAATACATTTTTTGGTTACGGGTTAGCTTGTTTCCCCTGTGTCAGTGGTAAACTCTACTTGTTCATATTTGGATAGCGAGTCTAATTCATAGCACAATGGAGTTTGCAGTTCAGATAGGATTTACTTCTTGATTGATTTTTTGTTAATATTTATTGGGCACTCGATCCGTGTCATGAGGATGAAGCAGGAGACTGTGGCTTAGGGGAGGCAAGAAACTTGCCCAAGACACCCCGTGGTGGTGTCACCAGGCTATGCACACACGTAGCCATCCGACTGCAGAGTTTAGCTCTTAGTTCCCCTGCTTTCGGAAGCCAAGGGCGCAAATTGCATCTGGGATTGTGCTGTTTTGTTGGAAGGCCTAGAAGTGCTTCTGCAGATGGCACCCCTCCAGAGCCTGTCCTGGGCCCAGCTACGTCTTCCCTGCCAGGTCTGGGCAGCGTACGTGGCACATGGGGCCCCAAGGAGTGTTTGCTATTTTGTGCTGAATTATCACCGGGAATTAGAAAGGCCGCAGAGGCATTCCTCCTAAATGTGATCCTTAGAAAGGCACTTCTAAATACAAGCCGAAGTCAAGTTTGGCAGAACTTAGAGGAAAAAAGCATATTCTTTTAGCTCCAGTAAGGAGGATTGTCAATTTGTTCTAGAAGCAAAATAATTAAAGGGCAATGTTCACCAAATGGACATTATGGTTTATTGCAGTTCTGACAAAATCCCTAGCAAATCTGAATATCGGTGTTCAGAGTGGAGGATGGGCGAGAGGATTTCTGCTGCTGGGAGGGAGCCTGTGGGCTATAACCCACCACCCCCTGGGCCCTCCCTCAGTGCCTTTGCTCCACAGCTGGCTCCTGAGTGAAGAGAATTCCTGCTGTCCTGCAAGTTCAGGCAAGAGGACCGGGCCAGAGGGGAGGCCAGAGCCGTCTGCCGTGAGAGCCCATTTTGGTTTTGCGTCCTGCTCAGAGCGCTGGCTGGGGCTTGGCTGTGTTTGTATGAGCTGCAGACACTAAGCCCGCGTCTGGATGGTGAGGTTGGTAGTGTGGGCACAAGGCCGTGTAGCGGAGGCTGCAGAGCAGGGAGAGCCCGGTTCAGGCAGCTGGGTGAGTCCCAGCTGTGTGACCCACAGCAAGTGTCTTAACTGCTCTGTGCTGCAGTTTCTCTACTGGGAAAAGAGGAGAAAAATCTAGCAATCTTATAGCGTTGTTGAGAAGCTGAACTACGATAAAACCCATACGGTGCCTGGAGTAGTGTCTGGCCTGGGTAGTAATGCTCCAGCCGGGTTTGATGCTTTTATTAACTCTGGAAAGAGCAGTGCTCTCTGAGTTGGCAGACCTGGGATGCGCCCTGTTCCCGCCCCTCAGCAAGGCCCTCTCTGCGCCTTGGTCTCGTCATCCGTAAGCCGTGGCGGGTAATGAGGAGTATCTTGAGGGACAATTAGGAAGACTAAATGGGAACCTTTGTCGAAAGCATCTGGCTCATGTAACCCCCTAACATACAGTTGCTCCTTCCGTCTTGGCATGCCTTCTACAGCTTAAGGAAATTTGCTCTTTAGGCAGGTTCTTCCTTGTCTCCGATCTTGAATTTTTAGGCAGCCATTGAAGCCCGTTGACTCCATCTACCAGGTTAGCTGACAGTCGTTCATCCCCTCGGGGCCTGCTCTGTGCCTACCACGGTCCAGGGCTGTAAGATGGGGTGGGGGAGGGGCGTCAGACTCTGTCCCTGTCCCAAGAAATGGCCCCTCAGAGGGTTACCAGATAAAGCACAGGGTGCCCAGTTAAATTTGAATTTCAGATACTCAATAAACACATTTTTTAGTTTAACTATGCCCCAAACACCGTATGGGACATCCTTATACTAAGAGAGTATTCACTGTTTATCCGAACTAAAATGTAACCAGTCGTCCTGAATTTTTATTTGCTATCTCTGGCAGCTCAGTGGCTCTCCCTGCTCAATGAAAATGCCAGACTGGGGTCATGCCCATTGGTTTGGGGGATCCCTCTGAGATTGTTGGTGCCCAGGATCTGACTGTGCTCTGTCCTTTCCTTGGTCGTGGGACCCTGGGCAAGTCCTCCTCTCCTCCGTTCTGTGTCTTGGTTTCCTCCTCTGCATTGGATTATCTTTCCGTGGTCCTTTCTGGTTCCCGTTCCTAGACTTCAGAGTTGGTAGAAGACATCCAGCCAACCTGGCGTTTTGGTACTGTGTAAACACAATAACCCACTAGCCTGATTGCATCTTTCACTTCTCAAACACTTGTTCTGCTTCATGTAAACACAATCCATGTGCCTCTGACCTGCCCTTTCAGTCCCAATTCTCAGCACTTGAAAGAAAAAGTCTCCTTGTAACATAGTCCAATCCCCAAGCTGGGTCTCTAAAGGGCATTTTGAAGCCCTTTTAATTTCCAATCCATTAAAAAAATAAATCTTTGGAGGGTTTGCTTCCTACATAGCAGCATGCTTTTTGGCTCGACAGCTGTCAAACTGAAAAACATTCCATGAATTCTCCAAGTGATTTAAAAGTTGCTCCAACTGAAATACGGGGTGATATCCACTCAGCTGAAAGGGTGCCACTTGTACCTAGGTAATTCTGTTCACTTGATTTTTTTTTTTTCTTCAGGGAATTACTTTCATAAGGAGAAGGAGGAGGAGTACATTTTACTCAGTTATGAAATGGATGTTCGGATCTAACTTGTGACTCTATTTCTAATCGGTTCTACCTTTCACCATACCTCTGGGAAGGGCGATCTCTTAAACCATGGCTTGTCTTTGGCAAGAATTACTTTTGGATGTGAACAGAAAGTCCATCTGGGGGTTCTGTTCTGTGAAGTCTGTGAATCTACGTAATCGTTTTAAGACCTAAGCCTCCCACCCACATCTGAGTTTCCTTCTCTTTAGAGATTAAAACACTGCAGCCACTATTTGTTTTGAGCAAACAGAGTGCTGTGAAGTCCTGTAATAGCTCACTGGGGGATGTGGAGCCGCAGATTTTCTTATTAATCTCACGAACACCTTAGAAGTTTCGTCATGCCCCCCAAATGCATACACTTCGTTCGCTTTAATTTCTCAGCAATTCCTCCTGCTGCCTTAAGTTGTGGTTCTGTCAGCTTTGTTTCCCCCCCTTTTCTCTCTTTCTTATCTCTCTCTGCTCCCTCCCTCCTCTTCTTCCTTTGTGGATTCGAACTTTTTAGTCTCAATAAAAGGGCTGATGTCTGCCTTCGGGAAATCTTACTTCCATTTTTTCCCCCAGAAAAATGGAACAGGTTTCTTTTAACTAGTGCAAGGCTCTCCTCTCTAAAAGGTTTTTATTATTGAGTGCCCGGGGTCCTTAGTTTCAGACATTTATCTTCTAGCTAAGCAGGAACAAAAGCGGGAGGCAGCCTCCTGCACCCCGAGTTTCTGAGTAATCACCCAGTGGTTAAATTGAAGCGGCCACGACATCTTCTTCATTGTGTCACGTTGGGCTTGCTCGTTAATTTATGAGCTTTAACTGTCAAAATAGTTTGTGCAACGGACCCTAAAAATGGTGATGGATAATATCAATCAATCGGGTTTTATAGCCCTGGTCTCCCTTGCAGCAGGCCTGCCTGCTGTCTACAGCCTGTGAAGAGGAAAGCCACATACATGGTAGATGTGCCCAAAACGAATACATAACACTCCCAAAATGCACCCCTTCCTGGAGGGCTCTAGGATGCTTAATGCACCAGTAATGCTCCACCCCCGTGGTCCTCGTGATGGCAGCCGGAAGTGTTTGGATCCCTTGGGAGGGATGTGCTCATCCTGAAGTACCCTGTTATTTCAAGATTACCACCTTCCATTATTCTTATAATGAGGTCATCTCAAAAGGGCACCTCTGAAGGCCAGCGTGTGGTGATGAGGTCTGGCAGACAGGGGCAAAATTCAGCTCTAATGAGGTGGAAGTTTTAAAAAATCTTTGTGACTATAGAATCTACATATCTACTCGGTAATTCTTATGACCTATTTACAGATTTGAAGTGCCTTCAGATCCCGGCCTACTTACCTAAGTTTGTCAGGGGTGGCCCCCTTGATAATGTGGGACCTCCTTTATATAAATTTTCCGCGTTCCTTCTATGATGCCCTGGCTAGGGGTTGGTTATTATGCAGATCTTTTTCACTTAAAAAAAAAAATCACAAATACAAGTTAATTATTGAAAAACTTGAAAAATACGGAGAAGTATGGAAAAGAGAAAACCCTTCCCTTCAATCCGGGGCCCACCTCTGTTAGCATGTATTGTATTTTCTGGCTTCTGTGCATGTGATTTTACATATTTGAGGTAATCTGCCTAATACAGTTTTGTCTCTTGCTTTCAAAACAATTTTCTAAGCATTTTAATGTTTTATGTTTGATCTCATTGTTGGTAGGTACTGTAGTTTATTTAGTCAATTCTTTTGTGTTGAGTGTTTTAATAGTTTATCATATTTTGTTGTTATCAACAAAAGGGGCCAGGTTGAGAGGCTTTCTGAAACCATTCCACGTTTAATGACCTCCTGAACTGGACAGTTCCTGGTCTCCAAATATCTTCTCTCATTCCAAGGGCAGTATGAAGTCTCAGTGCCCTCTGGATATGAACTCTCACTAGGGGGCCCTTTCCTAGCCTTCTCTATGGAGCTGATGAACTCCTATTCATCCTTCAAGACCTGGCTGACGCAGCCCCTCCTCTGTAAATTCCCGATTCTCCCTCTCCATGGAGTCGGCCACACTCTTTGTGTTGGCCTCCATGTTAGCTCATCAGGGAGCTCACTGAATGGTATTTAGCCATCTCTCTGGTCTCCCTCTGTTGGCCTGTAGATGCACAGTGCAAGCTAAGTCATCTGCCTTGGTACTTCTGGCCACCCTCGGCGGGCCAGGACCGTGTGGCTTGCGTGGAACCTCTAGTTTCCTGAGCTGTGCCTGGCATGCCCCCAGATAAACCAGTCATGTAGAGGTACAGCTCAGGTGTCTGGAGGACAAACACCTTTTCAAGCTCCCAGGACTCTTCCTTGATTTCCACTTTGGGCACAAAGACATTTCCTCCAAATGTCCCTGTTGTTGATAGCTGCTGTCAGAGTTCATGCCGGCATTTGCACTGAAAACTCCTAATTTGACATTTCTCTAGTGAGTGTAATGAATACGAAAAAGTGTCATTTAGAGCTGGTTTTCTCTTTGTGCTTTGAAAAATGAAATGCACATAGTGATCTGTAACTGAGATAATTACCTCCCTACTTTGCTAAAGGGCACCTACTAGTGATTTTTTAGCTTGTTTCACTTAATGAAAGCTTTACAAAATGGGGAGCCCAGAGCTGTTAATAGACTTGTTGTAATAGGCTCTGAGAAAAGGGGGGAAAAGAAAACCCAGTTGTTCCAAACTAGTAACAGAAATAGACTGATGAAACAGCTGGCAGCTCAGACATAATTTTAAGTCTTGGTTGGGTTTAGAGCAAATGTAATAATAGCTGCAACCAATATTTTTAATATTACTGATCTTTCAGCAATAATTACCTAGAACTTTTAATGTCTGCAATTAGAACGCTAGCAATTCAGTGGTACAGACCAGTGGTAAAGTGCACGAAATTGGATACTTACTATAATTGGTAATTAATCACTTTTCATTACCAGGAAGGGATGTTGCAGTTATTCTGAATAGGTACAGCATGCTAATTACAGGAAAACACAAACCTACATATTTGAACTTAGAGCTTTTAGGAAAATAAGCAACTCACGTCAATATTTTATATCTGGGAGGAGATTAGCCCACCCAATTAAACGATGAGGAAGCGGCCATGTATATTTTGACAAGAACCCATTAGGAAAGAGGTCCCTTTTTCCTAAGGGTCTTGATCACATTTCCGTTCATTTCTGTGGGTAATTAAAATTCTCATCCTTTATGCAGATTTAGAAATGGTTCCAAATAAACATTTACATGTGCGTGTCTCCCTTGGTGAGCCCACGTGATTGTAGGGCTCATCTACTGCGTCATCGGCACAACGGCGCCTCCCGCCTAGACCTTTCTCTCTAGGCCAGGTGTCCCCTGGGGTGTCCATCAGCATCACGTCCATTTCTGCAGCCTTCATCTCCTCCTTGGGTGCCCATTCTGTGAATGGGACCATCGTTTCCCCAGACTCGAGACTTCAGTTATTTTTCTGGTCTTCTCACCACTTTGTCCCAAACCTACCTCGTCCGTCATCAGATCCTGTCACTTCTACCTTCATGGTCTCTGCTGCCTTTGCAGCCCCCCGCCCTTCTCACCACTGCTGCTCATTCAAGGGGCTCCATGGTATCTGTCAAGGTTGCATCCCAGGAAAGCACAACCTGTGGAGAAAGAACTTCTAAAGAGAAGGTATGTCTATGAGAATTACTGTAAAAAACCTTAATCCATGAGTAGGTCCCCGCTCCCTACTGATACTAACCCCCGACAGTCAGTAACATAGAACATGCCTTTCATAGATAATGCAAGAAGGACCGTGGGGACAAGCCAAGCTGTTTCATCGAAGACATGGCCATAAAAGCACATCCCTCTGGAGGGAGGGTGGGATTATCCCCATCGTTCACCTTTGTCACCTTCACACTTGCCTCTGGAAGACCAGCTCCAGGCGGAGGGCAGGAATGAAGAGCTTGTTGAGGGCCCGGAAGCCCTGGGTTCTCCGCGTTCTTCCTTAGGCAGTGAAGAAGGAATGAAGTCCTGACTGTTTTCTTCTCTGAATATTAATATCTGTGATACCCCTGCTCTCTCCCGGCCAAAGCTGCCCATGCCCCACCAACCATATCATTGCAAAATTGGGTCATGATGGAGAAATGGGGCCTATATAAATAAGCCACTTACAGCAAAATGGTGTACACGGAAGCCAACAGAAACCACTGCCCCCACACCTCTCACAGTGATCTTTGGAATCTCTTACCTGTTCTCCTGTCACGAGAAGATTTCAAAAGTATCTCTGAGCCTTGGCAGTTCCAGTTTAGCTCTGGTTACCGACTTCCACACACTGGCCTCGGTTTAGATTCAGAGGATTCCTTTTTTTGTTGTTGGCAGTAGACAAATAATTCCTCGTGGGTATGTGACCAGAAGAGCGGAGGCCTGATTTTGAAGTTGCAGGTGGTGGACCTGGCCTGCCCTAGGACTTCAGTAATGGACACCTCACCATTTCTGCCCTGTGACCAGTCACTTTCCCTGACAGGCTCATCAGTGGCATCCTGGAACCAAGTTCATACACAGATAGAATTTAAAAAACTAGACGTGAAATGAATAGCCATCCTTATAAAGCACGAACCTCTTATTTCCATTTCCTTTTCAACATGACCCATTGCATGGAGCTTCTTTAGCCAGATTTCATTTTGTTCCCTTTTCCATCACCGCCAGAGTCCCTGAATTGCTTCCTCGCCCAACAGCACAATTTCAGCCGCGGACTCTTTCCTCTGCCTTTGTCACAGAGCTGAGTAATGATGTGACAACATGTGATCGGGCGATTGATGTCAAATGTTAGCAGCAACATTCATTTTCCCCTGAAATGGACAAAGAAGAGTATTAGTCATTTAGAAATTTCGTCTAGAAGCTACACCTCACGAGTGATATCCCAAAATTGAATTGGCCTGAAATGTAAAGTGGCTTTTAAGTTCTTCTCCTTTGGTTGTTCCTCAGGTCACGCAGCACTGTGAGAGGCCGAGGGGGCAAGTTAGTGATGGGAACTGCAAGTGTCATTTGTTAGCTCCCTGACTCCTCTGCAGAGATCCACTCCTCCAGTGACAGGATGTTCCTGAGACCTCGTGTCCCATAGAGAAACGTCCTGGGCTTTGGAGATGGGCGGGTCTGGGCTCCAGGCTTGGCCTTATCATGGCTTCCCCTGTGAGCCTCAGTTTCCCCATTTGTGAAATAGGGTCAACAAGGATGATTATTGTCATCCTCACCCTGCGGAAATAAGAATATAAGATCTAGAGAGGTGAATTAAGGGGCCCAAATACAGAGTGGTGAGGGGCAGAGCACAGCCCCCTCTGGGGCCACTGAGTCGCCCGCAAGATCTTGTCCCCTCTTCCAGCCTCACCAGGAGGGCGCCGGGCGTTTCACATACGCTCCATGCAGATAGCAGTCCTTCCATCCGTAACCAACCAGTGTGTGTCTGTGCACGACCTGTGTTCAGAGACACGGCTCCCCCAGGATCCCCCAGAGGTCCAGCCAGTGGAAGCCAAAGGGGCCCTGGATGAGAGCTTAAAATTCCTGCTCTCTGTGATCAGCATTTTTCAAGAAAAAGAAATGTGCAGCAGTCTGTGCTAGTTATTTAACATCTAGGAAGGCTTTTGCTCACTCTGAGCCCTCTGTGCGCTCTGAAGTTACTGATAGCATCGTTAGAAATGGCTTCCGCCTACGGCTCTGATTCATGGCCTGGTTATGATTGTGATTCATAGGCTGCTGAGAAGCGGGCAGAGGCGGCTGGGTTACCGAGCAGCAGTGCCCGGGAATAGGACCACCGATGGGGTGCAGTCAGATATGCTAATGAGGTCAACGCCCCATGCCATTAAAAAATCCAAACCTCATTTGCAAGTGAATGTTAATAAGGAGAGAAAGCTCAGCTCAGGCTGGACTCGAATCACTGGCGGGACTAGTTCTTCTTCAGTTAAGTAACATAATTTGTTCAATTTGCTTTATGTCAGTAAGTGAAGAACCTTTTACTCACTTTGATTCATGGAAGGAGGTTAGACGATGGTACAGTAGAAAGGAAATTAACATTTAACCTGCCTGGCTGGGTTTTCTAACGGATGTCTCAATATGACTGGGGTGGTGTGCGTAAATTCTCCTGATAAACCAGAATGAAACAGCAGCTATTTAAATCCCGAAGAAAACCTGGATGGCAGATATTCTACTCCAAAGAGAGACCAGTGGGTTTTTGGTCAGGAACTGGAAGACCTGAATCCTAGTCTCATCAATTACTCATTACACAACTTTGAGTCACAAACTCCCCGAGCTTCAGTTCTCGCATCTGTAAAGTGGAGTTAACGCAAAAAGACGTTGTGAGTTCATAAACTGTAACATACCCATACGTCAACTGATTGATCTAACGACTATTTACGGAGCACCTACTATGTGCCGGGCGCGGTGCTAGTTGCTAGAGTTACAGTGATGAACAGAATTGTCAGGGCCCCTGACCTAAGGGAGATTACATTCTGACATCCTTTACTATTTTTTATTATGAAAAATTTCAAACCTTCATGAGACTGGGCAGAATAGTATAATGAACATCATCTACCCATCACTCAGATTCAAGCATTAACAACATTCTGCCATGTTTGCTTTGCCTGTCTCCCATGTTTTTTGCTGAATTATTTTGAAGCAAATCACAGACGCTGTGTTCCTTTTCCATTGCTGTGCAACAAATTGCCACAGATTTAGCTGCTTAAACAACGCACATTTGTTATCTCACAGTTTCCGTGGTTTGAGAACCTGGGCACAGCTTAGCTGGATCTTCTGCTCAGTCTCCGAAAGCTGCAATCCCGATGTCAGCTAGGGCTGGGGTCTCACCTGAGGCCCAGGGGCCTCAGCCCCAGGTAGCTGTTGGCAGAATTCAGCTCCTTGTGGTTGTAGGACTGAAGTCCCCAGCTGCTAGAGGCAGTCCCCTCCATAGGCAGCTCACAACATCGTTGTTTGCTTCTCCTTTGAGGCCAGCAGGAGAATCTCTTTGACACTTTACCCTTGGCTAAGGGCTCACCTGGTTAGGTCAGGCCCACCCAGGGTAATTTTCCTTTTGATTAACTCAAAGTCAACTAATTAGCAACCCATCACGGGAGTGATATACCATCATATTCACAGGTTTTGCCTCTACTCAGGGGGAAGGCATTATTCAGAGTGGGTACAGCAGGGGTGGGTGAATCTTGGGGGCTAGCTTAGAATTTTGCCTATTGTGTGGACATTTCATCCCTACCATCTTAAATATGCATTTCTAAAAACTATGGGCATTTTTTTATAACTACAATTTCATGTTAATATCTGATAAGGGTTGTTATGTTAGTCAGCTTAGGACATGTTATGCTGTCATAACAAGTGACCCCCAAATCTCAGTGACTTCTAACCACAAAGGTTTCTTTCTTGGCTCACGTTCCACATCCGTCACGGATTGGCTTCAGTGCTTTATCTTCAGGCCCAGATTGAAGGAATAGAATAGCCCATTTCTGGGAAAAAAGAGTGACATGCAAAGGCTTGTCAAGCTGCATCTGGGAAGTGTCCATGTCCCGTATTCTCATCTCTCTTTTGCTCGTCCTGCTCTCCAGGGGCTGGGAGTGAAATCCTTCTACAGAGAGGGACCTTTAGGAAAGGGTTGACTGGGTGTATATTTTAAAACAAACAATAGAATCTCCCAGTTATCTCTTAAGTAGCTTTTATTTATTGATTTACTTATTATTTATTTAGTTTTTTGGCTGCGTTGGGTCTTCCTTGCTGTGTGTGGGCTTTCTCTAGTTGCGGTGAGAGGGGGCTACTCTTGGTTGCAGTGTGCGAGCTTTTCGTTGTGGTGGCTTCTCTTGTTGCAGAGCACAGGCTCTAGGTGCACGGGCTTCAGTAGTTGCAGCACACGGGCTCAGTAGTTGTGGCATGTGGGCCCTAGGGCACGTGGGCTTCAGTAGTCGTGGCGCGCAGGCTCTAGAGCGCAGGCTCAGTAGTTGTGGCGCGTGGGCTTAGTTGCTCCGCAGCATGTGGGATCTTCCTGGGCCAGGGATTGAACCCGTGTCCCCTGCACTGGCAGGCAGATTCTTAGCCACTGTGCCACCAGGGAAATCCTTCTTAAGTATCTTTTATTCTAGAATAGTCTCACTCACACACCTTTTTTCCACAAGTTATTGACCCATTGGAGAAAACAATCAGTTGTCCTCTAGAATGGTCTACATTCTGAATTTGTCTGTTTGCTTCCTTGTGGTGTCATTTCACTTGTACCTTTATGTCCTATATTTCCTGTGAGCTAGAAGTTAGGTTTAATGAACATTTTGGGGGCAAGAATACTTCATAAGGAGTGTTTGGTTCTTCGTAATTGATCACATCAAAAAACACTTGATGTTTGGTGAGGAAATCTTTTTAAAAACTTTGTATTTTTTTAATTGAAATTCTTACTCTTATGTTCTTACATCCATTTATTAGACATGTGTTACTGATCAGGTCCTGTGCCATTTGTATGAACTGCCCAGAATAGGCAAACCCATAGAGGTAGAAAGTAGATTAATGCTTGACAGGTGCTGGTGAGGGGAGGGGAATGGAGAGTAACAGCTAATGGGCACAGGTTTTTTTTCAGGGTGATGAAAATCTTTTGGAGTTGGTAATGGTTGCTATACAACTTTTCAAAAATAGGTGGCTGCCAAGGTCCTTCCCAGCTGCTAAATACCAATTCAACCCACAAGGGACAGGGACTAACTCTGCTTGGGGAGGTCAAATAGAGGTGACCCTGGAGGAGCCCCATAATGGATGAGGAGGAGTTCCAGGGAGCCAGGCAGCAGGTACGGGCTGCAAGATCCAGACCAAAAAATGTATTCGCTTAGTACTTGGGCTCTCCAGAGCTGCACCCTTAGGAGCGGCTGGGGACAGCAGTCGGATGATGGGCCCTGGGCCCCCCCACTTCCTCTTGAACCAAAACAGCTCTGCTCCCTCCTGTTTCACAGGTGGGACTTGTAGGTAAGACTTTGGTCAAACAAAGAATTCTGTGATGCAAAACTCCTGACCTGAGGGAACAATCCTCAGCATTGTTAATTGTACCGTTTTAGAATATTAGTGAGTCTGCATCTAATAGTGAAGATGATGACATTGGCAATGACCATCCCCCACAATTAAGCCACCACTCACGGGACACTAAATATACGTCAGACCCCATTTCAGGCACATGGTATTCGTCATCTCTTTTACTTTTCACAAGACCCTAATGTGGTGAATGGTCTATCCCCATTTTACAGATGAGGAGACTGAGGCTCTCAGTGTCAAGTGTCTTGATCAAGTTCACACAATTAGGGCTGTTGATCTGGAAAGTGAACTCAGATCTTTTTAGTTCAGAAGCCGGCACCCGCGTTGTCTTCCTCCCTTGCAGGCAAACAGTGCTTTACAGTTTGCAAAGCCCTTCATAAGCCCTTTCTTTGTGGAGAGCTGTAGCAGCCCTGGGAAGGAGAACTGTGCTATTGTCCCCGTTCTGCAGCTGAAGAGAGTGAGGCTCTAAGTCTTGGTCTGGGCTGCAGAAGGGTGAGATGGGATGGGTGCTCTGGGCTGCAGCGAACCTACCCTGTGCCCTGTGCCAACTGCAGAGGAGCCCACCAGAGCACAGAGAGTTGGCCGGTGCTCAGTGTGGCCGCCCCTCCCTGGCCATCCTTCTCAGTATACGTGAGATGCTCAAATGATGATGTTTTATTCTAATGACAAAGAGTATAACAAGCACAGGAAATGGCCTGGCATTAATCTCCACTCCATCTTGTAGCAGTGACTGCAATGAAAATGAGAAATAGTTTAAGCTTAACCCATTCTCATTACAATCATAATTACATTTTGTGGTCATTCTTAGTTTCTAGCAGAACCCAACTGCTCTTCATGTCAATTTGAAAGATACAGACAGCCCTTAATTTTTCTCCAGCATTCATCTGCCCAGCCAGCTGCCAAGGACTGATCCTTGGGAAGCTGAAAATAAGGCTTAAGGAAATTATCTGTTTTACGTTTTAAATGGTTTGGCACGGATCTGCTAAACATCTGGATAAATGTAATTTACCTGCATGTGCCTCAAAAAACATCGGATCAGGCAACCGATTTCTCCTTCTAATAATATGTTTAATAGAGAATACTCAAACTTGGGCCCGGATTATACAGCTAATGGCACTGAGAGCTAACCAAGAAGCATGCTGGGTGGCACGAGAGGAGGGGCTGGGGACCAAAACTTGCCAGGGACAACCCTCCAATTCTCAAGCCATCGCTGGGGTACTGAGTGGCGATGTCCCCACGGCATTCTCCAGAATAACTACACAGCACACAGCTCCGTAGTATTCTTCTGTGGCTGTTATATAACAAATCCATTTACCAATAAGTATCTCTCCCAATGGTTCATCCATTTTTTTTTTTTTGGTACATGTTAGCTGAGCACCTGCGGTGTGCTGGGCGTTGGTCAGGAGCTGGGGACACAAAGGCAAATGCTTTCAGGGGGACTGATTTCTGGGGGTCAATTGGAGAGTACAACACAGCACAGAAGGCTGTGGGGGTACAGAGGAGCACCCCAATCTCTGTCTATCTCCTGGGGTGGAAGGTGGATAAGGAAGGCCCTGCAGCACCTCAGCATCCCAGCCTGGCCTTGACTGTGGTACAGTGGATAAATCACCTACCATCTCTGGGCCTCAGTTTTTCTACCTTTAAAACATCTGCCTGGGGCCGTGGAGAACAAAAGTAGGTAATGTCATTGAAGTGCTTAGCAGAGGGCTTGGTGTCTAGTTGTCTACTAAGTGCTCGCTAGGTAGTTGGCAGGGCTTTGTTAGGGATGGGGACAGGAAGTGCATTCCAGGGTGAGGGCTCAGCCTGTGCTTAGATCCGGTGCTGCGAGAGAGCACTGAGCATGGCTGGACCACAGGGGAGAGGGGAGTGGTAGCAGAGGCCGGGTCCTGCAGCCACATGTGATCCAGGTGGGCTTTGCCCCAGTGCCAGGGGGAGCCTCATGGCAGGGGAGGCAGGGGAGGCAGGGGAGAGGGAGATGATCAGATAGGTGTTTTAGAAACGTCATCTGGCTACACAGTGGAGAATGAATCCCTCAACCTCAGGGCAAGACTAGAGGCAGGGAGGTTTGGCAACAATTCCAAAGAGGACCTTGGTGGTGGTACATTTCAATGGAGTTCGTTTTACACAGTTTTCTTTAAGGGAGCTTTTGGAGAATTTAGTTTCTTGGACTGAACGATTTCAAAATGTCCCCTATTAGAGCCTCCTCCCCCAGCCCAGTGGACAGAGAGCCAGGCTGCTCTTTCAGTGCAAATGCCCACTTTGGGCAAGGCATGGATCATGGTACCGCAGAGCTGGGGCCCTGGGGACTGTGGCCCAGCTTGCATTCAGAGTCCTGGGGTGTGAGGGTCCCTCCCACTTCCTCTGCAAATCCCTCACCTGGCCCAGCGAACAGGGGCTCTAGGTAAATGCAATGAGGTGTCGGGAGAGGGGTGAGGATATGGGTCTGTGCCAACTAGCCATGTGATCCGGGCACAGAACCAGAAGAGCCGCGGAAAGATCTCCTGGAGCGGTGGGTTTCATAGCTGAGTCTCTTGGTATCTCTTTCTGCCTCGTGGACTGACTTTCCCCAATGGCTCGGTGGCCAGCAAGTCAACATGTGCGTACCCACTATCCTGCCTTTTGCTGCTCCAGACATTATCCTGTTATATTGTGGATTGGTTTTGAAATGTAACATAAGGCCTCTTAACACTGTTTAAAAATAAATTCACAGACACAGGCAGGGCAGTTGGCAAAGGAAATCAGGACAGTAGATGAACACTGAAAGGGAAAATACTGTGATAAAATTGGAAAAGTAAATTAGACATTTGCCATTAGACCTACCAGGAAACGAGACCGGCCCTAATTGATGCAGCAGATCTTTGCACGGACCCGCAGTCGCACGCGGAGGCCTGTCCCTTCGTCGTCCAGCTGTCTCACCCCCCAGTCCTGAGTCATCTTCTGCTGGCTCCGAGCTGCAGCCTCAGGTTTGGCTGCTCATAATAGGCAGTGGAATTAGATCTGACCTTTACAATCATGGCTTTTAAAAAAATTATTGAATTTAAAAGTGGTTAAATCTCAAATGAGCTGAAATCTTTTGTGTGAAGGACCCGTCTATCATTGCTTTTGTCCATAAAATATATTTAACCTCAACCACGTAATTAACGCCAGTGACTCCACCAGGCCTGTTGGGTTTATTATGGGCATGGAGAGCTCAGCTGTTCTCATCTGAAAAGGACAGTGCCGGGCATTTTCTTGAGTTTCTTGGCAAAAGCTGTAGGCGGAAGGTTGAATCTCTTCTGGAATAGCTTCCACTTTGCTTCCTCCTATCCCTTCCACAATCCAGGGTGAGCAGAGAATGCTTCACGATTAAAGAGAAATGCTCCACAAAGGACAATTCGCCGGGCTGACAGTACGTTCTGGGGAGGATCTGTGTCAGAGGCAGAAATTCGGAGCAGCCAAGTCCGCTTCACGAAGCCCTCAGGTGAAGGCCCAGCCTCAGACACCCAGCCACAGTTTCCAAGCAGGGCAGAGAAAAGGTGCAAATCTGGTAGCATCTAAAGCCGAGATTCTTAACACGATTCTGGGAATCTAAGCTTCCCCAGCGGAACTGAAAGAGCACTGGCGTGAGAGTCCGATAGATTGAGTTAGAATTTGCATCTTTGCTGCTTATTTGGTGTTTAAATTTGGCAAGTCATTAAACCATTCTGAACCTCATTTTTCTTTTTTAAAAAAAAAAATTTATTTATTTATTTTTGGCCAAGTTGGGTCTTTGTTGCCGCGCGCGGGCTCTCTCTAGTTGCGGCGAGCGGGGGCTACCCTTCGTTGAGGTGCGCAGGCTTCTTGTTGCGGTGGCTTCTCTTGTTGCAGAGCATGGACTCTAGGCACGCGGGCTCAGTAGTTGTGGCTCACGGGCTCGAGAGCGCAGACGCAGTAGTTGTGGTGCACGGGCTTAGTTGCTCCACGGCATGTGGGATCTTCCCGGACCAGGGCTCGAACCTGTGTCCCCTGCATTGGCAGGCGGACTCCCAAACACTGAGCAACCAGGGAAGCCCTCATTTTTCTTATTTATGAAATAAAGGTAAAAAAATAAGTATTTTTCAGAGTTATTGGGTTTAAATGGGATAATATATGTCAGATTCTTAGCACAGAGGTTGGCACATAGAAACCAGCTACCATTCTTCTTTTCCTTTTATTCCTCCTCCTTCTTCTTTTTGCTCCTGGAAAATGGGTCGACCAAACTGAAAATAGCCAAATAAAAGTTGTGTGTGCATGAAGGGGGTGGGGAGTGACTGCCCTATCAAACATTAGGATATATTATACAGCTACAGTCATTGTGATCGTGTGGTACTGGCCCAACAATAGACAGATGTCTAACGGAACTGAATAGACAGCCTGGATGCAGACCATGCACAAATGACACTGCAGACCGTTGAGGGGGAAGCATAGACCACTCAGTAAAAAGGCCGGGGGCACTGGTTAAACACGTGGGATAAGTGAAATGGGGTCCTTACCTCACACCATACACAAAATTGATCCCAGATAGATTAAATGTGATCGGTTAAATTGAAAGGCAACACTTGAACATTTTAAGAAGAAAATAGAGGAGATCCTTTTATGACCTCAAGGTAGGACAGGGTTACTTAAGCAAAATGCAAAAAGGTTGATAAGTTAGACTACATTAAAATTCAGAACTTCTTTCAACAAAAAGTTGGGTAAGATATTTGCAGCATAAATAACAAAAGATTAGTATCCAGAGTATAGACAAGTGGGAAATAATAAGACACAAGCAGTGTGATAGAAACATGGGGAAAGGACTTGTTCATACAGACATTTTAGGAAATAGTAAAAAGGACTGGCCAATTACATACGAAAAGATGCTCAACCTCATTTGTAATTAGGAAAATGCAAATTAAAACCACAAAGAAACTATGTGAAGTGATGGATGTATTAACTAACCTTATTGTGATCATTTCACAATATATACAAAAATCTAATCATCACATTGTGCACCTTAAATCTATACAATGTTTGCTATATGTCAATTATATCTCAATAAAGCTTGAAAAAAAATTATCAAATCACTGGTAACCTGGTGTGAGCAGTCCTGCTTTTTCCATATAATCAGTTACTGAAGTTCTCTTTCTTCTTTGATTTTTTTCCTGAGTATTCCTCACCACCTTAAGATAATAAAGATATAGCTATATTTAGACACATACACACAAACCCCACGAAGACTTACCATGTTACTCTCGCCAGGTTGACAAAATCGAAGAAGTCTGACAATACCATGCCTCCGTGAGGATGTGGAGAATGGGAACTCTTACATATTGCTGGAGAGGGTAAATTAGGAAACCATTTTGGAAAACAAATCGGCATTGTCTTGTATAGCTAAGTATGTGCAACCCAGCACCCCACTCTTAGGTGCATACTAGACCTCAGAGAAACTCTTGTTCGTGTGCAGCAGGACATGTGCTCTGAGGACTTTCATAGCAGTGCTGTGGGTAAAAGCAAAACATTGGAAGCCACCCTAATATCCATTGAGAAGAGAATGGTTTAATGGGCTATGAACATTATACGTGTGTGAAAATGAATGAGCTCCAGCTAACCACCAAAACCTGTGTGAATCTTAGAGATGTGATGCTGAGTGAACCAAGCAACCTGCAGAAGATCACACAGAGGAAAATGCCATTTTGATAAAACTCAGAAACCAGTCAATACTAAAGAATATTGTTTAGGTGACAGAATGATAAGCACAAAATTCAAGATCCTGGCTAACCCTTTGCAAGAGGCAAGGGGATGAACTGGGATGGGGCAAATAGATAACACTACCAGCGTTGGTAACGTTCTGTTTCTCCAGGTTGAGTGCTGGTTTTATGACGTGTATGTTATTATTATGCTTCGTAACTTGCACACGTGTTTCGTATCTTCTTTTGTGTGTCACGTATTGCATAATTAAAAAGAGAAATAACAACGGAGTGCATGGAAGGGCTAGGATTTGACTAGCTGCAGCTACAGTCACTGGTGGGCTCCCTGGAAGGTGGGAGTGAAGAGACCACTGTGCAATGTAACCAGAGAGGCTGAGCTCACGCTGGAGGGAGAGAAGAGGCGATGCTCTCATGAGAGTAGGGCCTGAAAGGGGTTGCAGACTCCTTCCAAGATCTAACACATTTGGCAGCATCCTGGGAAAGGCGGGGGACTACACATGGAGACTGGTGCCCTTCAAGTGTGGTCACATACGAAAGAGAACAGCCTGGAATTCCTGGGGAGGGGAACTGGTTTGGCCACCTGCCATCCCTTGGGGTTTCTCTTCCCACCTGATGTCCGATATTAGCGTCGTACAGTGTAGCCTGTTATTAAACTCTTCAACCTAAAAAACAACGCTGCTGCGACGGGGGGAACATCCGTGAGCTCCAGCCTCAAGGCAGTTAATCTGTCTGTAAGGACATGGCGCTGTCAGAACAACTGGAATGTTCTATTTTCTATAGGTTTGGGGACACAGTGGCTTTGAGTGGGAGGGAGCTAGTCTGTCAAAATGGCCATAGTTCTAGAGAGTTTTCAAGGAAGTAAAATTAAAAAATGAAAACGTGGAGTATTCTTTCAATTTTACGATGCGATGGCCCTTTGCCCGGCGGTTTAGTACCAGGTCCTTGTGGGGCAAGATGAGATGCCCGTTTCTCCCTCTCCCAGCCCTCTGTGTTAAAAAATGCCCTGCTCCTCACTGTCGTGGGCCTGAAGGAATGTGGATGGTGCTTTGTTTCAAGAGAATATGGATGAACACTCCTGAAAGGTGCATTGGCCGGCCAACAGTAATGCCTTTTATGGACCCAGTATGACATTGCAGTGACCTGGAAATCATGGGTCAGTGAAAACATCTGGAGTTTGGTGTGTTGTTTCCTTATTCGCTTTTTCAGAAAAATCTCCCTTTGGGTTCTGTTCCTGGTCATTTAGCAAATGTCCCCAATTTGATCCATTGTCTTGTATGACAAAAGACACAGAGGGGCTACCTGACCAGCAGAAGAGGCTAGTCCACCAGGGATCTTGCTTTTCTGCTTATACCAACACTGTTGGAACCACGTCCCTTTGGAAAATGCCATCCTGTGGGCGTCACCAGCAGAGATTAGAGCAGGAGGAGCTTTTGCTGCTGGCCATCCTAATTTGATCAATATCAGGGATTTTGCTTCTTACTCTGAAGTTAAAACGGGATTCTGCTCTCTCCTCAATGGGTCATTTTCCTGTCATCTTCCATATTTAAGATGGGTTATAAAATCTCTGCCCAAAACTGACTGAGCAGGGCTCAAGGTTTAAACTGCAAATCCTAATTCGATAATGCATGGCTTCCCTGTGCTTCACAAAGGGAGGTTTTAAAAATGCATATAACATCAGAATATGGAAAGCCTTGGCCATCTCCCACCCGCAACCCCAGCCATGAAACCTTATATTTACCCCATGCTTAAAATATGGAAAAGGTAATAATTAACACTGTGCCTCCAGTGCATGTGGTGGCTCTAAATAGCTTATGGGCTTTATGTAGGTCTAGAAGCAATAAAGTCGTGTTTGTTATTGTTGGATGAGATAAAAGAAGCACCTCGGATCATTACATATGAAGATGTCTTTCACAGTGGCTAGCAGAACCGTGGGGGAAGAGCTACCTCTCTTTCCCTTCACAGTTGGCCTGAGAGTCAGGAGGATGGGCAGAGAATCCTGGAAAACCGGCCAGCTTCTAATTGTGTCTTTACAGCCAACTAGGCTACCAAAATGATTATCTTTTTCTCTCTGAGCCTTACTGACCTGTGGCTAATGAGATTTGTGCTTCGATTAGTTGTAGAACATAAATTAGCTAATCAATGGCAGTGGATTCACATTTCTCATACATGAGTTCTGCTGCAGTGATCTGTATTGAATATTCAGATCAATTTTGAATACTCTGAATGAGTACGCTAACGTGGCCTGCTGGAATCTGGCCGCAGCTGTAGCGTCCTCATCAGCAGATGAGGGCTAGGCTGAGCCCAGCTCGTGCACCCGCCTCTCGTGGCTGCTGGAGCTCTGCAAACGACCTTGCTTTCCCTTACACACGGTGAGGGCCAAATAGGGTTTGGGACAAAGTTGTGTGGGAAAAGCAAGAGAAGCTCCAGGGGAGCTCATGGTCCGAGGTGGCCTCTTTCCTGAAAAGGAACAGAGCCAAATGGACATCGAAAAGCAGGCAGCCGGTTTCAGGTTTTTGAGGGGCAAACTTTGCAAAGCGTGAGATCCCGGTTCGGTGTCTTCACTTCTCAGCACGGGGAAGCGTACCTTCACTCTTTGCTGTCGTTGTCTCGTCTGTACAATTAACCGGCATCTTGGTATAAAATGTGGAAATTTGTACAGTCGGCATCTGTGGGCTTTTATGGTACAAGTTCTGTTAGTACTGAAGCCCCAGAAAATTAAATGTTCCCCAAAGAACTTCCAGATGTGCTTTATTCTAATGGGGTCATTATGCAGTAAATTAAAAAGCAGGGTAAATGGAACTGTAAAATTTAAATTACTCTAAAACCACATCTCTTTGCTTTGAGCATTCATTTGTGGGGTTGCATTTGCAATAAATGTGAATTAGGCAGCTGCAATAACTGTTAATCATATATTTATAAAATAGTAATGAGGAAATGAATAGCAGAGTAAGACAGCTGCACATTTCTCTGATAGTGTGTCAACTGTGAACATAATAAGATGTGGAACATTGTTTGGAGCTGGGCTGATAGTACAGCTGAATGTAAGAGATCGCTTCAGCCTCTTAACTTTACATGAAATTATACATAAAATCCATAAACGCCCATAATAATGCGTTACGCGTCTGAATTGTATTCAATATTTTTCTTTGCTTTGATTTTGTGAAATAAGCTCTACTTTCACCAAAGCCATCTTCCAGGCATCAGTGAGGCTTTTGTTTCAGGCGATGTCGGGCTTCTAAGATTGCAACTGGATTTAAAGAAAGCAGGGCCGGTGCAGGCAAGGAGTT
Source organism: Physeter macrocephalus (assembly GCF_002837175.3). Classification (NCBI taxonomy): domain Eukaryota; kingdom Metazoa; phylum Chordata; class Mammalia; order Artiodactyla; family Physeteridae; genus Physeter; species Physeter macrocephalus. The sequence goes on from NC_041233.1 coordinate 75,894,183, forward strand.
AATGGTGGCGCTTTGTTTTGTCTTCTCGGAGTTGCCGTACCTGGCTGGAGACATGCTTTGTCTTGGGCGGAGGACAGATTGTGTCCAGGCCTCCCCAGCTGCCACCTGAGATCAGGATTCGGGAGAGAGGCCACTCCCAGTTCCCTCGAGCCCCTGGGCTGCTGGTTTGACCTGGTGAGTCCAGGGACGTGGCCTTCAGCCACTGTCTAGACAACGTCTACTCTGGGGCCAAGGCTGGGCGCTCCAGGCAGGTCTAGAGAAGGCGGTGAGGGTCCTATGGGCGTGCGTCTGGGAAGGATTGCTATCCTGGTGGCCGAAGTGATGAGTGTTGCTTGGAAACCTCCTTGTCCTGGTGTTTGAACAAACCCTCTGCTGTGACCATCTGAAAACTGGGGCTTTGAGGCCGACTTCTCCCTGAGCACAGAGAGGCAGGGGAGGGGGACAGGCGGTCGAGTGTCCACGAGGAGCCGATCCTGGCCAATCTCTGCCTGTCCGTCCATTCTATAGCATGACCGGATGAAGCAGGTGCCCCTTACTGAGCATTCAGGGCTCTGCTCGGCCTGGTCCAACCACCTCTACCCCGCCCCACGTTAAACACCCGTAGGGTCCCTGATCTGCCATGGTCTCGAGTTTGGTGGCTTGGAGTATGCGCTTCTCTTGGTCTGGAATATTCTTCCCTGCTTCAAAGATTCCAGTGGCTCCTGCACTTTCCCCCTGTGAAGCCATCCCAGACTCCCAAACCCCTGTTCTTATTCCCGTGGTGCTTTTTGTCCTATGTGTACCTCACCATTACAACAGCCGTCTTATTGCATCTCGGGGTACTGTAACTTAGGGTCAGTGTCCGCCTCAGACTGAGGGCTCCCTGAGTGGACCCGAAGCTTTGGTGCTTGTTACGTCTTGTCTTGGAGAATGAATGCAGAATGCGGTCACTGGACGTTGGTGTAGGATTAGAGAAAATGGCCTGGGAGGGTCCAACGTGAACCGTCCTGGTGTGTCTGTGATTAGGCCAGGTCCTCCTTTTCTCGGGGCGGCCCCCAGCTCTTGGGATGAATGGTGGTTGTCTGCAAGGGGCTGGAGGAGGAGCAGTTCTAATGGGAAGAGTGGCCCCAAGATGTTCAATGTGGGGTGCTTCAAAATAGAATGTCAAGAGTCTGTAATTGTACCCCGCATCAGTCAGGACTTTGGTAGGACGCTCACCGAAAGCAGTGCATTGTAGGAAACTGCGGGTCGCTGCTCTTCCTGGGAAGGAGGGAGGGAGGGAGAGAGAGAGAGAGAGAGAGACAGAGACAGGGAGACACAGAGACAGAAGAGGAAGAACGGGGGGAGGGGGGAGGAAAAGGATGGTTATACACACATACAATGAGCATTCTGTAATCTCTTCCTAACCCACCCTCACTTCCCAGTATTTCAGCATCAATTTTCTTTAACCAGTAATTTTTTTCTTGTCACAAAAATACTATATGGTCGTTATTATAATGTACAGCATAAAGAATTTCATAATTTGTTTAACCATTCCCTTATTTGTTTAAAAATTTCATTGTTTATTTAATCATTCTCTATATGTTTATTCTCTTACTATTCATTTAATCATTCTTCATTTCTTGAATATTTATGAACATTTTTTGCTCCTTTAAATGATGTTATTAAAATCCTTAAAATCTCTTTGCCAATTTCATAAGTACAGTATGATACCTCATTGTGATTTTAATTTCAATTTACTTTATTTCTAGTAAAGTAGAATTTTTCTCTTTGTTTTTTTTTGCTTATTTTTATGTATTTTTTCTCTTGAGGTGATTAAGTACAGCTTTCATTAACTGAGGGAACAGCGCCAGCACCGAATGTTTTATGGGATGTATTATTTCATTTAATCTTTATGTTAACCCCCTTCATAGACCCTATGGTCTGTATGAGGCTTGGCGAGGTTGAGGATCCTTCCTGAGATGCACGGTTAGTAGGTGCTGGAGCCTGCTGCATTGCAGGGCATGTCCCATCATTTTTCTACTGAGGGCTGTCAGCTTTCTCTTTAACTTACTGGAGCTGTTTGCATATTGAGTGTTTAATTCATTGTCCGTGTACCTATGGCATAGTTTTTTTTTTTTAATTGAAGTAGAGTTGATTTACAATGTTGCATTAGTTTCAGGTATACAGCAAAGTGATTCAGTTATACATATCTATCTAAATCTCTGTATATCTATTCTTTTTCCAATTCTTTTCCCTTATAGGTTATTACAAAATATTGAGTATAGTTCTCTGTGCTATGCAGTAGGTCCTTGTTGTTTATCTATTTTATACCTAGTAGTGTGTATATGTTAATCCCACACTCCTAATGTATCCCTCTCCCCGTCCCCCCCCCTTTGCAGACCACAGAATCTTGGAAGGGATTTTTTAACATCTTTATTGGGGTATAACTGTTTTACAATAGTGTGTTGGTTTCTCCTTTACAACAAAGTGAATCAGTTATACATATACATATGTTCCCATATCTCTTCCCTCTTGCGTCTCCCTCCCTCCCACCCTCCCTATCCCACCCCTCTCATGGTAAAAGGGAACCCTTAGTGAATATGCGTGTCATCCTTGCGCAGGGGCCACGCTAATCTTCTCTGTATCATTCCAATTTTAGTATATGTGCTGCCAAAGCGAGCACTGGCATAGTCTTTTAAACAGAGGGGTAGTGTCCCAGTGTTCCCGTCAAAGAAGGGGAAAGGCCACCGCCAAGAAACCCACCGCTCTCCCCATTTTGCCTTTGCTCTCAGGATTCTTCCCTCTTGTCATTCTCTGATGTCTTCGCCCTTTGCGATGTGGGTGGAATGATGGCTGCTACTCGTCTCATTCATGTGAGAAAACTGAGGACTGCCCAGGGTAAGAGATTTGGCAGGAAAGCCAATGAAAAACAAACAAAACCTAAACTAGCATTAACAAAACCCAACCAAATCAAACCAAACTGAACGAAAAATACCCCAATATAGTGAGTCAGTTGGTTTGGATATGGGGTAGAGATGCCAGGTAAAATATAGAATGGCCCGATAAATGTGAATTTCAGATAAACAACCAATACTAAAATTACTAAAAAATGGTAAAAAAAAATACTAAAAAAATTCTATGCACTGTTTGGGACATACTTACCCCCCCCAGCATTATTGTTGTCAGAGATTTGTTAGGAGACTTTCAGTCTTTTTTCAAATACAATTTTATTGGGAAAACTAACATATGTAACAGATTAAAAGGACTGTTTAAATTTATTTTAGAAGTTCAAATGAACAATATTTAAAAATCAATCAATAAGAACCATAAAACTGTTGTGAATCTGAGTTTACGAGTTATCTTTGCAACCTATAGCAGCCTCAGCTCCAATTCATGTTAGATTATTTTTTTAGTACAGTGAATACATTTTGCTTGCAAATGATAAAAAATGGCTTACCTTGAGATTTAAGGATACTCATCAATTAAACAGCAATAGAGGAGAAAATTTATTCTGAGATGTGCTCAAAAACAAGCTGCAACCCTGGTTAATGCATTGGAGTGTCTCCGCTGTGTTCTGTTTTGGAAGGCACATGATTATGATAAAAGCAAACGATGTACAGTAAAAGATTAGTTTGAGTTAAATATTGGAAGACCCTCTGAGCACCCAGAAGAGCCCCAGGCTAGGGCAAAGCTTGGGGTATCCTGCCCCTGTCCACGGCTCTCTGGACAACAGAGTGTGTTGTGAGGTTGGGCTGACCAATGCCCAGTCCAAAACTGTTGGTCATCTTGGCACCAAGAGGCTCTCGTTGGAGCCTGAGCCCAAGGCTTGGTGTGAAAGCATCAGCACTGGCCCCACGTGTGGACCCGCATCCTTCCCCGGAGCCTGTAGGTGCTCCATCATTGTTTGTTTTTCCCTTCAGAGCAGTAATGGCTACCCCCTATTGAGCAACTAGCAATGCCAGGCCCTGTGTGGTGGCTTCCCATCAAGGGAAGCTTACTGTGATGGAGAAATTAAGTGTCCCTACACTGCCCCCAGGCGGAGGGGTGAATGTGGCTGGAAGGAACACTCTGGATTGCCTGTCGGGGTGAGGTGAGGGGCAAGCCTGAGCGACCAGAGCTAGTGGGCTTTCTGCGAGGGTAGGTCTGGCTGAGCCCAAGGCCTTGGTTTTGATGAGTGGGCTAGTCCGGTGCATGGCGGGACGCTGTGCCACGGCCTCCCTTCTCTCCCTCGCTGGGACGGCACTCAGGGCGTAGTTGTTGAGGAGTGAATGAATGGTGTAAAACATTAGCCTGCCGGAGTGCCTGTGCACGCGGTCCAGCCCTGATGGGGCATAAGCAGAGCAGTAGTTTGAAGATTGATGTCAGAGGCCGCCCCTTACGACTGTGAGCCTGGCATGCAACCTTTCTGAAGTTCAGTTTCCTCATGTGAAGAAATGGGGCAAACAAAGATAACAGTGATAATAGTCAACAGTTATAAAGGATACGTCCCCTATACTATCTGCCAGGCATGGTTTGAAAAGTGTTCTATTAACTCATTTACTCCCCACATTAGCCCTCCCTAGGAGACAGGTGGCTTTACCACCCCAGTTTACTGGTGAGGAGACAGAGGTGCACAGGGGTTAAGACCCTTGCTCAGGGTCACACAGCTGGGCACTCTTGTATGCGAGTTCATGCTCTTAGTTTTTATGTTCCCCCGCTCTGGGCAAAAGGCACCTCTGAGAGGTCTTCCAGGCTCTTCTCCCCTTCTCCGAGGATTGCCCCCAACGCCCCCATGTCCTTGCAGCCACATGTGTGTGATGTGATCTGTTCCCTGACTATAAATTGGACCAAAGTGGACATTAGACATAAGCTGGGCCTTCAGCTTCTAAGAATATGGGTCTGGGATGCTGAGAGATGGGTTGCTGTCCATTGTTTGCTTGAATGTGTGGAGGCTGGCGGTGGGGATGTCCCTGTTTGCCCACGTGGTATCCAAAGCAGAGAAAGGAGAGAGCGGGTATCTGTTTCTTACAAGAAAAGGGGCTCCAATGTGAAGATCACATTAAAAAACGTCTGAGGAAAATGTTTTATGTACTCTGCTCTTGGGACAAAGTGTCATTTATAATGCTTTAAAAGTTAATAGGTATTAAGCCTTGGCATCCTTCATAATTTAAGTTTGCCCAAGATTAATCCTCTGCACCGTGTTAACTTGCTAGAAGTTTCTTTATTTTAAGGAGAAGATAAATGCCCCCGAGGCCATTTTGCCACATGGGTGGTGGACGTGGACACCGGTGAGACTCCCCAGCATAGCCCATCTCCCCAGCAGACTCTTAGTCACAGGGTCTGAGTTCCATTAGTAATGTTCTGGCCGCAACAAAGAAGGAAGGGTAAATAGATTGGTGTGGGCCCTTTGTGGAGGACTGTTCATCTCCCCAGATTACTGCCCTTTGCATCTGGACTGCTTCCAGCTTTTTTTTTGTATATTGGCTCCATTTAAAGTGATTAAAGGGGAGATCTGATTGGATAAGGTCATCCAAATTCTGTAAACGCCACTTCCTCACGAATGAACGCTTGCAATCAATTTAATTTTTCAAATAAAATGTTTAAATCGTTATTATTGTTGGATCATTTTTTATTAAGAAAACCTTCTAAAACGTTAATTATTGGGCCCTCTGAAACACTTTCATCTTTCCCGACTTTGCTCTTGAGAAGAAAGTGTCTGCTTGTTTCCAACACCAGCCAAAGGGAAATGCATGTTTCCCTTTTTACACCTGCAACCATTCTCCTTACCTCTAATATTTATGTGAATTTAACTTTAATTTTTCTTCCTTTCATCTTCCGAATTAGTTGTATAATATGCACGGATCACTCCTTCACCGCTTCTTTCCTGTTTATTTGCCTTAAAAATAGATTCATTAACTAGATTTGGGGGCTCAAGCCATGCGACAACATCCATTTCAAAGGAAGATTTAATGGCATTTCGTATTTTTCTACATTAAGGAAGATTAAAGTATATTACAATACCCTTTACTGTCCTATTTTCTTCATTTTAGAAGTGGTCAGTTTAAAATTTTTTTTCCCCTCTCTTTCTTTCATCTGCAGTGTTCGATAAATTGTCCAGGCCTTTCAGATGACAGACCCAGCAAATTGAGTTCTATATTACAACTCAGACACATTGTTTAGCCCATCAGCAGTCAGATAAAGCACCCTTATTCACACAGGACATCAAAAGAACAAATATATGTGCGAAGTGGCTAAAAGAGCACTGAGACTCAGATGCTTCATTTTCTTAATTGTCAGTGATTATTTGGCTAGTTTCAGGGTGATCTCTCGGCTGACTCTGAACCTATACTTACTTGCCTGATGTAATAGTGGTGTGACGTCTACGACCTTATCTGCATAGATCTAGATCTGGATTCATGACCACAGATTACACCATTTGCGGACAGGACACGTGCATCATCTTTTAATAGCCCAAGGGGCAGTCATACTAACATTTTAATAGTGGGCAGTAATATGAAATGCAAGATCCAGACTTATGCCTTTTTATTTCAGCCACCTCGTGATGGAGACGTTAAGGCATTCGCAAGCATGAACAAGGGAGATATTAAGATTTAAGCTTTTTTATTTTTATTTTTTGTAAGGTAGAGGAGGTCAAAGCTGTCAGGTACCCCTTGGGCTGAAGTTTTATACAGGGATGCCACCCGTCAGCTTAAATCATCACAGGGAGCCTTCCCACATCTCAGTAAATGCAGCATAACCTTGTAGGACACTAAGTCTAAACGAGGTTTGGGGATGTTGGTAAGATGTGGGAAGAAAGAGCAGAGGACAGATTTTATGACAGTACGATCGTGGGGTGTAGGTTTTAGGCAATAAGCGGGTAGCCTAGTTTTCTCGGAAGAAAAAAGAAAATAATGGAAAAGTGTAACATTCGTTCGGTGGCCTCACAGGCATAAAAAACCCAATTCCAACTGTTATAGGTCCCTGCAGGAGTCTACAAAAGAACTAAGCTTTTTAAGTAAGAAAACTAGATTCTGGCCCACAGGGCCCTGTCACTGCTGCTTAATGGATGAAACTCTTTGGATATAAATATGCTGTTTACTTCTCAGCTTCAGCTTTCATAAAATATAACCTTTCTATGATTTATGACCCAGAGAAAAACCGGAGGATGGATTTTTAGCTCTGAATTGGTTGGATGTCAACAAGAAAAATATAGATAACATATCGAAGTAGCGGGGTGTTAATGCCACACAAAATGATGAAATTATTTTTGTTTAGAAAAGTTAAGTTTGTTCTTAGAGTTGTTGGTGGATGCCAGCTGTGAAAGGTGGGGCTGAGGAAAACCTATGAAATGTCTCTCATTTTTAAGTCCTTGTCCAGTGGCTTATAAGTTGGGGTATAATGACTTCAGTTCACAATCAGTAATGTCTTGTTGAAAAGTTTGGGCTAACCACAGCTTTTTCACAAATGGGAATGGCCGTTCTTTGCCTAAATCACTCGGGTTTTTCAAGTGCTAGATTTCCGTTATGTCTTCCAACTTCAAATATAGAAGCTGTGCCTGATCTTGCCGACAGGAGATGACAGAACAGCCTTTTTTCACAAAGGTGATTGGAAAAAATGGAAAGTGAAAAACAATACGCGAACAAACTAAGCCCCCAAATAAGCAAACAAACAAACAAACAAACAAGAGCAAAACCCTCAAATTAATAGCAACCACAAACTCTCCCCGCTACACACTCACAAAAGCCAACCCTGTCCTTGGATGTTGGGTTGGAAAAAGATTGCATGCCAATTTGTCGTTCAGAGATCTGTATTCATTTTATAGCTTTCTGGTCTGGTTTGATGCTTGAAAGAGCCTGGTTCCAGATGAATTGGCAAAGAAGTTTGCATATACTATCACCAGCCAAGGGGATGAAGCTGTCAAAATTGAAAACGTTTTCTCTCTTGATTCTCTGAGCACTGAAGGAAGGGAATTGACACTGTTTTTCGAGCCTGCCCTCAGCAAATTAAAATCTCATGCACTAGAGGCTGGAAGACCAGATCTTTAGTCTTCCTACAACCCAGAAAGACCAAAGGTGTGAGACCGAGCTAGGGGACTGTCCCACAGTGACCAGAATGGAAAGGGTCCTTCTTACCCACTGGTCTCTTGGTTTTAGATGGAAGCGTCCATTGAGAGGAACCCCAAACATATCCACTTCCTTGAGTGGCCAGCCATGCACCACCTCTGTCTCTGGGAGAGATGTGTGGTCTCAGAAGGTAGAGCCATGATCTGTATTGGGTGTTGGGGGGTTACTAAGACAAACTTCCTCATGTACTCAGTCTGTAGAGATTGCTACTATAAGCCGGATGCAATGCCAGGTGTTTGGACCTACAATGGTGCTTTCACTCCTCATGGAGCTCACCTTCTGGAAGCGGTGACCTACAAGCCAACAGGCAATTACAGTCTAAGGTGATCAGTCCTTAGATCCCTTAGGGGAGCACCTGGGAAGGGCCCTAAATGCACTTTGATAGGGATGGGGGTGGGTGTCAAGGAAGGCTTCCTGGTCAGAGAAGCAATGGATGTTTTGGGTAGCAGGGGGGAACCATTATGTGGAAACACTGGAGATCAGAGACATTATGGAATAATAAAGAAGCAGAAGAAATTTAGAATGGGCACAGGACAGAGCACACTTAGATTAGGTGGCAGGTCATAGTTCAGAATGGTGTTTCCCGATATTTCATGGGTGTGTGTTTGGGAGAGCTCTTGAAAATTACGGATTGCTGGGTTCCACCCACAGCATGAGCTGCCCCCCACACCCCCTCACAGCCCGGCAGACATGGCCCCAAGCCTCAGGCCAGAGAACATTCAGAAGGCCCATCAGAGCACGTGCCTCAAAGGCAGAAGCTGGCAAGAATCCCCACTCAGTAGGTGAGGCAGGCCTGAGATTGGCCCTGATGACATCCAGGGAGCATGGCAAACCTTGTGGGGCCGGGTTCCTGGTAGCCCTGTAACACCCCATGAGGTTCTCCCTCACCCCTAGGGGTCAAACTGAGCCCACAAGCAGCTTCCAGAGCAAACTAAGAGGTTCACTCTGCCCCCAGTATAAATAACTTCCATTGATTCAGCACACATTGGGCCCTTCCCCAACCCTATGGTGTGGGAAGGCCTTGCTTCACCAGCTGGGGGTCCAAAACAAGGTCTCATGACTTTTCCTATTTTCCCCACGGCTCCTATATCAAGAATGCCCTTTCTGGCTTTCCAAGGCCCTTCATCCCAGAAGCACAGGGTCCATTGTTGAGCCAAGGAACCAGCCCTGTGACCGCCCCCTTCTTAGGTCTTATATCAATTGTATGGACATACCCATAGCTGCACGTGGTATCAGAAACACTGTCATCGTCATCGTCATCACCATCCTAACATGCACAGCTGCATGTGGTCTCCCGAACAGTCCCGGGGAGTATGTTGGTGAGGGATTATCGTCTCCATTTTACAGATGCACAGACTGAACTTCAGAGGTTATGGCTTGTCCAGGATCACACAGAAAGGGTGATCCCTTGCTCACGAGGAAGCATAGAGATGTCAGGAACAAGAGCTGGAAGGGCTGTTTTGGGGACGGGGCAGTGAGCTGGGGCTGGAACTCGGGTGTGGCTGGCTTTCTCTGCTGTGCAGATCTGCCTCGCGGAGAAGAACGTGTTAACTGTCAGAGCTGCTCCCGACGAGCTGGCTGCCTTTGGTTTGTCTGGTTTATCTGGGTCAAGGCCCCATCGGAGTGGGCGGACACAGGCAGCCAAGTTGCGGGGAGAGAGGTCTCTTTGTCACCTCCAGGGCCCAGTCTAGGAATATTCTGGAAGGTCAAGCAAGACTGAGGCTGGGGAGGTGGCTGAGGCTGGGCTGAGGGCTCCTCAAGAGGGTCCTCTTCCCTAGCATCCCAGCAACAATGACCTTGAATTATCTCTGCCCAAGTCCTGGGGCAAAAAGCCCTCCAGACGTTCTCAGAGCAGGGAGAGCCCAGTGTGGTCCTCCAGGGAAGTTCCCAGGCCTGTCCTGGGGGTGCCTGTGAATGGGTGGAGGATGAATCTCCTTCACTGCCGCGGTCTTGGGACCTTGGGGTGCTGGGAGCCAAGAAGGGCATTCCTTGTGCCTGGCAAGGGAATGAGAACCCCTTCCTGCCCTTGCGGGGAGGGTGGGAGGGGTGCTGGGCATTTCACTCCCACGTGAGAGGTCACGTGATGCAAACATCAGAGGAGCCTGTGAGGCACCAGCCCCCAAATCACTGTGCGCCGGGCCTGGAAGACCAAATAGGGACAGAGGGACAGGTGCCCTGAGTCAGAGGAGAAGGAGGCCCCTTTCAACTGGGCTGGGCAGGGGACAACTCAGCCGGAAGTCGTGGTGGGGGAAGATGGGGAGCTGGGGTAATGGGAGAGACAGCGATGGAAATAACCGATGATAGCCAACATCCAGCGACAGGGCAGTGGAGTCAGCGGGAGATTTGATGTCTCTAAATCTGACTCTCTTCCGCTAAAAACGGGGCTCATGATGTGTCCCCTCCCACATAGAGGTCATCATCGGCATGGGAGCTGTTTTCTTCCTTGGCTGAACTAGTCTGCTGGTGTTTTACTCTTTGCCAGCAAACGTTTCTGAATGAGGGACCAAGGGTGCTCGATAAATATTTGTTAAACTGATGAATAAGGGAGCAGGGGCTCGGGCAGCCTGTAGGATAGATGTGATTATAAGGGATCAGGAAGCCCTGTAGGCCTGTCTAGACTTGAAATGACAACTGGACTCAGTGGGCATCAATCAAAGGAGAAGGAGGTGAGATGGGCAGGAAGGATCGGCAGCTGGGAGTCAGGCGGCCTGAGTTCTGTTCCCATCCCACCAGGGGTGACGTTGGTTCCCAAGCCAGTTTCCTTAACTAGAAAAAGAGGGGTTTGGCCAGATAGCCTTCAAAAGGCTCTTGCAATTCTGATGCTCTGAGAGTGTGTTTTGTATTGAACTACAGTTGACTGACAGCCTGCTCCCTGCCAGCCCCTCTCACCCAGGCCACCATGCTGTGAGATAGATGTGCCCATTCGACAGATGTGGGAACTGAGACCAGGGCGCAGATCTGGTTGTCTTCAAATCCAGTGCTGGGTCTTGCTCTGCCATGGCAGGTGGTCATAAAACTCTGTCAAATTACAGATGGGAGCCTCAGGATGGACCATAGGGCATGGTCCCACTGCTAATGGGGTACCAGTTTCCTGTTACCCATTTGCCTTGTGCCGAGAAATCCGTGCCATCATCCATATGAGATGCAGAGTGGAGGGCAGCGCTGGGGACCTGTGAAGTGTCAGTCTTCTTGGGTCAGAGGAACATTGGCCCAGGCTATCATTTCTCTCTCCTGTTCACTCCGGGGTGTGGTTGGAGGAATAAGACGAAGCTGGAAGTCAGATAACTTGTCTCAAAATAAAAGTCTTCTTTCTCTTTTCCTCCTGGAGTTCTTTCATCTTGGAACGCAGGGAGTTTTTTGAAGGTGGGAGCTCAGACTCCCATCTCATATGACTCCTTTGGTTGAACTTTGGGAAAATCCATCCTCATTGCTTTCCGACCTTCAGCTGTCCTCAGAATCCCAGGCCCAATTTCCAGGCTAGCCCTGACATATCTAGCAATACCCAAAAGGAACAGTTGGTAGGAAAAAAAGAAATCTTGGTGCTTTAATTAAAAATCCATGTTTGGCTTGTGTTCAGAGGCATATTTTTGCATCTGAAAATGTTTCTTTTCTCTTTGTAGTTGAGCTTTGCTTATAAATAGAGAGCTGGCTTGGAGTCACATTAATTTAATTTTATCTGTGATCCAGATCAGCCTAGAATGCTCTTAATTTGGATTTGACTGCCAGCCGAAAACAACATTCACTAATATCCACTTTTTAGCTAGGTAATTGTGTAGTAATTAGGATGCATGTTGTACATAATCTTGATTTAAATAATCCTCGCTTACTTTTTTGTCTACATAGATAAAAAAGCTATTTTGTCAGTATTTTGGAAGTAGGAAATCATCTTGATTATTTTAATCAAAATCAGCATTTGTGAATTGTGGCATTCTTTTAGGAACAATTAATGTACAAGGCAGAGATTGGTCTCTCTGCCCTGCGTTGTAGATCTGTCACGAATGCATGAAGATAAAGCAGAAGTGAAAGTCTCAGGGCCCCAGACACGCAGGCCTTGGCCTCATCTCTAGATCTTGGTGGCCTGAGGGTTAGCTTTGGAGGAAGTTCTATGTGATCTCAAATCCGAGTCCTGCCACTCAGGAGTTGGAGCCTCGGACAATACTTGAATGACTGCATCTCAGTTTCCTCATCTGTAAACAGGGAGACTGATACCTAGGTGGGGATTAGTTACAGCCTATTGAACTCACCCGCAGCGTCATTTCTTTATGCTTTTCTCACCAAGAGGCAGCATCTCAGAGTGATCTAGAGCAGAGATCAGCAAGCTTTCCCCGTGAAGAGATGGACAGTAAATATTTAAGCTCTGCAGGCCATGAGTTCTCTGTTGTAGCCACTCATCTCTGCCCTTGTAGCTCAAAAGCAGCGTAGATGATACATAGATGTACGGGCAAGGGTTTGGTCCACAGGCTGTAGTTTGCTAAGCTCTGATCTGGAGCAAGGCTTTGGAATCAGACAAACATAATTTGGAATCTGTCTGATACTCAACTATCGACGGTGACCTTGGACAAAGTATGTAGCTTCTCACTTTTCTCTATCTACCACGAGGCTGGACTGAGGATTCGATGAAGAGATGGAGGGAAGCCCTTAGCACAGAGCTGGGCACGGCTCAGTAGCTGAGGATTCGATGAAGAGATGGAGGGAAGCCCTTAGCACAGAGCTGGGCACAGCTCAGTAGCTGTCGCTCATATTCTTACCTGTGACTGCCTGTGTCCCTTTTCTTGAGCTTTATCCATTTCTTTCCTTTGCTCCGGTTAATGGAACGTGAAGCAGGGGAAGTCGCAGGCCCAGTGGCCTGGGCTCCAGGAACTTTTGGGGTGGACCGGGAGCTCTGGAACTGGAGAAGCTGGAGCTGGACATGTGGGATTCTGGGGCTGCTCCCAGGACCGACGCCCAGCTTGGCGGAGTCGATGGTCACTGGTAACAAGTGTCATTTTCAATCTATTTAGTGCCATGATTTTCACATTTTTTTGTACTTTTTGTTGGTGATTTTAAAACAACCCCAAGCCTAGTGCTGAAGTGCTGTGTAGTATTCCTTAAGTGCAGGAAGGCTGTGATGTGCCTTACAGTGAAAATATGTGTGTAGATGTTTCATTCAGGCACGAGTTATAATGCTGTTGGCCGTAAGTTCGGTGTTAATGAAGAAACCATAAATAGTAAATAATATGCCTTTAAACAGAAACACACGTAAAAGAAGGTTGTGTATTTACTGATGTTTGAAAATGTGCCCAGAGGCTTGCAGAAACCTAACTCTGTATTCCCCACTGGGGCAGTGATTCAGTATATGCTAATTCAGTATTCACGGTGAACTCCTGGAACGTAACTACCACAAATAATGAGCATCTAGTGTACTTAGTCATCACATACCTTAGCAAGAATGGTCCTGGTTGCATATTAAAAGTATGATGGTGGGCTTCCCTTGTGGCGCAGTGGTTGAGAATCCGCCTGCCGATGCTGGGGACACGGGTTCGTGCCCCGGTCCGGGAAGATCCCACGTGCCGCGGAGCAGCTGGGCCAGTGAGCCATGGCCGCGGAGCCTGTGCTCCGCAACGGGAGAGGCCACAACGAAGACCCCACGTGCCGCGGAGCAGCTGGGCCAGTGAGCCATGGCCGCGGAGCCTGTGCTCCGCAACGGGAGAGGCCACAACAGTGAGAGGCCCGCGTACCACAAAAAATAAATAAATAAATAAATAAAATAAAATAAAAGTATGATGGTGTTTTGAGCATTGAATGAGAGGTGCAGAGGGTAGAGGGCAAGTGTCTATAAAGACATGGCCTCCGAGAAGCAGGAGTGAGACAGGGAGACTAGAGGGGCTGCTCTATACGTGAGAGGTGCTCTTTGATTGAACTGAGAGACAAACCTGAAATTTAAGTTTCTTCATGGATTCTTATGTCACTTTGGAAACTCCTTCACCTTGAGTATATAATTAAATTCCTGTCAAGAATCACCCTGAAGCACGTTACATAGAGTTGCCCATGTGAGAAGCAGTTTGGTTTCAAAACAACAGCGTGGAGCATCTACCTCTGTGGCTTTCAATTTGGGACTTACCTTTGAATGCTGTATTTTTAAAGCCTATCTGGTTAGGGTTGCCAGGTAAAGTATGGAATGCCCGGTTACATTTGAATTTCTGCTCCACCACAAAGCCTGATTTGTAGTATAAGGATTTCCCACGTACTGCTTGCTGCATCTGGAAACTTGCCGCATGTGGTGACTTAATATGTTTGACCTCTCTGCTTGGGTTGGTGTCCCTCTGGCATCTCGTGCAACACCTGCTTCATTTGGATAGAGGGATTTGGGGTTTCCCCAGCACTTCCCCCTGAGTACATTTCAATGTGACACATAAGACACCTATTAAGTCAGACCATTGCAAACATACTAAAAGTCCAGCCTGCCAATTGTGGGTGATGTACGAACATTCAGAAAGAGACCTTATTTCATTCTCATTCCCAAGGTGCTTTTTTTTTTCCTCTGGCAGCGCAGAGAGGAATGAGGCACAGTTGACTGTGGATCTGGAAGCCTGTGGTCCATCTCAGCCGTGTCCCTGACACGCTATGTGACCTTAGATAGGTCACTTCATCCTTCTGGGCCCTGGGTCTTTGGCTCTGAAAGTCAAGGCATTGAATGAAGTGGTCCCCGAGGCCCCTTCCAACTCTGAAACTGAATGAAACATTGAAAAGTAGGCAGATATCATGGTCTTAATTTAAAAACCTAGAGTTTTTCCATCTGGAGGGGGAACTTACTTGCACATGATTAAGGAAAAAAGAGATGCATTATATTTGTTTCCTAAATGCTTCAAAACATGATTAACTGTAAGGAAGAAAATCTGCAAACCCTTCAGGAAACATTATATTTTATAGTGTATTCTCTTTTCCATTGAGGAAAAATTTACAATCTGTTTAGGGTAGAGGAGTGTCTGAATCATTACCACGACTCTACACCAAAGGCAAGAATATTCTCCTGCTGAAGAATGCCTGGAAATAGAAGCTGCTGCCTGCAGGCGGCCTTGCAAATGGATCCTGGTGCAGCAGAGGCTGTAAAGGCCTCCGAGGCTGAGGCTGAGGGACACACACCAGGAGTAATTAGCACGGAGATGGTGACAGCAAAGGCTTCCTTGTGCTCAGTGCTTACTTTGTACTGTTCCAGGCACTTCACAGGTCAGACCTGCAGTTCCCACAATAGCAAGGCATCGCACAACAATCCATAGCCTCTTCAGGAAGGGGAGTTGGATTGGGAGAGCAGGGAAGGGACGAGTGATTCATCTTCTAAGGCTGTAGACGAGAGACAAAATGATCCTTATTCTTATTTTATTTTAGTTTAGTGGGAAAAAAATATTTATTTATTTATTTGGCCGCACCGGGTCTTAGTTGCAGCATGCAGGATCTTTGTTGCGGCATGTGGAATCTAGTTCCCTGACCAGGGATCGAACCCGGCCCCCCTGCATTGGGACTGCAGAACCTTAGCCACTGGATCACCAGGGAAGTCCCCATTATTCTGATTTTAGAGATGAGGAAACTGAGGCTCAGAGTTATCCTGCTAGGACCTGCTAGGTCTCCTGAACCCCACCAACAAAGCTAGTGCTGGGACCCAAGATTCTGGCTCCAAAGTGCCCCCGACCGTATCTTCAGCCTGGTCACAAATAGGGGAAAATTCAAATGGTCTTTCTGATGTTGATACTTTTATTTCCGGGACCATTGGAAACGGAGAGCTGTGAAGTCAAAAGTGTTGGCTTGATGACGAGCTCCAGGAGGTGAAAGCTTATTTGTGATTCACACGTAGATTGAATTTCTTGAATTAGACCTGGCAAACACTTTCATGGAGTGGACTCTCTGACTTAAGGTAGAAAGCTGTAATTAAACATAACAATCCTTGTGAACCACAACAGACATACAGTGTGCTAGTAAGTCTCTCCTGGGGTGCATACCTTGGGTCTTTAACTATAACGGGTACCACATTTGCATTTATTGGCATACAGCCTTGAGGTTTTGAAACCGTGCATCACTTCAGGATTGGATTGCCTCATTCCTGAGGACTCTGGTGGTGCAAATAAAGCCACCTCTTCCGTTTTGAGGAGGTAATAAAACCAAGACTAGACATCTGTATAAAGCAGCGTAGTGTCCAAAAATGGTCCCCTTACTCTGTACAATTATATACTTACCAGGAGAATTGACCTAAGTGTCCTTTATAAACATTTGTAATACTAAATAAGAACTAAAGATACTAAAAAAAAAAATGGTTCTTTTTAAAACAAAACAAAAACAAAACTAGAGAGTGTGAGGCCAGGAGCTTTTAAGTTCAGATCTTGCCTCGGAACCCTAGCCTCTCTTGAGGTAGAAAGCACCGTCGTCTTCCACCTCTAGGCAGGGCCTTTGCACAAGTGGCTCCCCTGCCTGGGATGCTCTCACCACATCTGCTCTCAGGGCACATGAAGACATTCATGGGGTGGGGAAGAGGTGAGCCTGGACTGAGTTGAGGGAGTCTCCTATCTACGTCACATTAGGCAGATTTCTCTCTTTCTCCTCAAGGGGAGCTGACCTGGGTGATCAGGGAAGCCAAGACTGATTTACTTCTAAAGCTGCTAGAGGCCGGGCTCAGGGGATGGATGGTGAAGGAGGTGGGACTTCATCCAGAAAAATCCACCAGCCAAGAGGAGATGAGGTGCAGATGCCCAGCGAGGGGAGGAGAAAGAGGTCCTTGGAAAATTAGCCAAGGGGTACTGAATTCACAAACTTTACCCAGGGGGCGTTTTTGTCTGTGCAATTAATTGTGAGAGTGTAACTCCTCACTCTGAAATATGAGAATTAGGCTAGATTCCTCTATCAGGTATAAACCTCCCACAGAAGACTGATTGCCATGTAATCTGAAAGCCCAAGGTCTAAAATTTGGTTTAATAAAAATGATCCAATGGATTCCGAAGAGATCATGCTGACATTGGGGGCTAGACCTGCTAAGTGCTTCACAGGGAGTATCTCATTTAATTCTCACCACACCTCTGAAGACCTAGACGCTTACACCCATTTTACAGGTGAGGAAATTAAGGCTCAGAAGCTCAAGTAACTTTCTCAAGGTCACACAGCTAAGTAAGTAGTGAGGCCAGGTTTCAAACTCAAGTCTGTTTGGTTCCTAAACTCAAGCTCTTTATCACTGTAATAAACCACTTAAAAAAAGTTGAGAACAAAGGAGCTTGATTTGACAAAATATGTAGGGCTCTGCATGAGGTGGAATCTGTAAAAATCACTACTATAAAATGCTTTTTTTAAACATCTTTATTGGAGTATAATTGCTTTACAATGGTGTGTTAGTTTCTGCTTTATAACAAAGTGGATCAACTATACATATACATATGTTCCCATATCTCCTCCTTCTTGCATCTCCCTCCCACCCTCCCTATCCCACCCCTCTAGGTAGGTGGTCACAAACCACCTAGCTGATCTCTCCTCCTTCTTGCATCTCCCTCCCACCCTCCTTATCCCACCCCTCTAGGCGGTCACAAAGCACCGAGCTGATCTCCCTGTGCTACGCGGCTGCTTCCCACTAGCTATCTATATAAAATGCTTTAAAAGTTAAGATTTTACATTTGACTTTTAATTTTTAAATTTCAATTAAAAAAAAAAAACCGTTATGTGAAAGGTGGGAAGGTTTCATCCATGGGAGCAGGTTCTCCAAATTCTCGTCTAGAGGCAGAGTAGACCTGGAGAAGATATCTCAGCTCATCAGGACTCCTCCTTCTACGGGCTAGTTAAACTGCAAGGGGCTTCAGGACCTTGGAAGTCATCTTGTCCTGTGGGTCCCAACATTTCCAGCTCAGGGATGCCCTTTGAACACCATTTTCTCCTGGGATGATAGCTATCCTTTCATTTGGCCTCTAGACAAGGCTCCATGAATGCAGGGGTCCTCGAGTCCTACCAGCAGTAATTCTGCGGTTACCCCAACCCATCGGGAACCTCAGAAGTCCAGTCCTTCTGGACTCTCCAGAGGTGGGACTGACTCAGGGGCACAGGGTGCCATCCCTAAAGCCCCTCAAGAAAGTATGGGCAGAGCTGGCTCTTGGGCCCAGGCTCTTGACCCCTGGGTTTGTGGGCTTTTTGCAAGGTCAGACGCTAACTAGCACATGAGACAACCAGGAAGGAGCTTGCACGCCTGAGGTCCTACAGAACTCGGAGCTCCTTCTAAGACAACACAGTGTTACTTGTTTGCTTGGGAAGTTGGAAGTGTCAAGAGCATTCTCCTATTGTTGACTCTTGAAAGCCTTGAGAGTGGTTATCAGAGGCTTCTAGGCTTTCCTTCCCCGGGGTTAATCTTCCATATTTTAGATGAGAGTGGAATGATGAGACACAGGAGCATGCAGGAGGAAGGAAAGGGGATGGTGAAGGATCTGGGAGTCCAGAAACACATAAAACCGGAGAGCGTTCTGTGTGGGGAAGACTTGGGGTGGTTGGGTACAGTCGTTCTCTTCAAGTACACAAAGGGATACTGTCAATAGGGGCGACTTGGTTTATTTCTTAATGACCATTAAAAGGGCTGAACTGGGACCCCTTGTAGATCAGGTGAGCCTTGAGCTCCCTCTCACGTCTGAGGCTCTTTGACTTGCTGTGCCCAATTTCCCCTTCTTCCCTTTAATTACTCTGATCTCCTTCTTCAGACTGTCTCCCTCCCACCCCATAGAGACCAGAATGGATCCTCATACTCTAATGTCTGATTTAAAATAAAATAAAATAACCAGAGATACTATTATAACTGGCACAGAAGCTACAAGACAGGACAATTCAACTCCTTCATTTTCCTAATAATGAATAAAATCACACCAGCAATTTCCCCTTGAATACATTTGTCAGTCGAAGACCCAACACTTAGAGCGCTCCCCCCCCGGAGCATCCTCCAGGTACTGTCTGTAAGCGAGAGGAAGCACACTTCTCAGTATTGTTATAACTGGAGCAAAGAGGCTGAGAGCTTGTTTAATTTTTTAAAAGAGGGTTCTCCAGCTTTTGGTTGGTCTAATGAACACTGGGTCTGGGTCTACTTTGGCTGAATCCTTTGCACAATGACACTGCCCCCTGTCTATAATTTATGCTAATTGCCACTCGAACAAAAGCCACCTTGTATAGCTTCTCAGCTGCTCTGTAGTCTCAGAGTAGAACTGGCCAGCATGTCTAAAGCATTCTCATCATGAAAACTTCTTCCCCAAGACTGGCTGTACCTATCTACACTGCAGAAGCTGAAAGCATATTTTCAAACTGGGTCTGAGTGTGTTCCAAAAAAAGAAGAATTTAAGCAGAGACCATGAGTTGGCAACTCAAATATTTGTACGATGACGCCATCACCTTTTAACATTTTGGCAGAGTAAGAATAATTGGGACTTAATAAGTGAAGGATGTGAGAATTTCTGTTTTGAAATGACCTTGTTTGCTTTAGGAATTGAAGGGATTACATTGGGGTTTGGAGTGTCCAGGGAGAGTCCAGATGAAATGAAGTTAGAGAGATGAGGCATGAATCTCCTTTATACCCTTGGGTTCTCAGCGATTTCATGAATGTTCCCTGACTGTCCAGGGCTCCCTACGTGGGCTCAGACAACTATCCATGCACAAAGAACCTTCTGTGCTTGGGGTCTTGAAAACACGATAGCTTAGAATTGTAGGGTTGGGAAGGGACCTTAGAGGTCATTTCAGTTCAATCACTCAACCTAACTTCAGTATCCTCAGACTAAATTAGACGTTGGTCACCTTTGAAGATCGATAAAAACTGTGAAAACTATTCCCAGTTTTAGGTATTTCGCAGACATGCAGAAATCTAGACACAAACTGCTTCAATTCCCCCCACCCCCTCAAGGAGCACACTTTAAGAAGATCTAGCCTAGTTACTTGTGGTTGATACAAGTACAGGGTCCTCATGGTGACCTAGCTGAGTCGGGGGGCTGCTGTAGACTTAGTATTTAACAAAGCAATAACCGTAATAAAACTTAGAGATTTTGAGATAGAGCTGCCAATTTTAATTTTGTTGGGTAAAGACGTAAAAACAAGATCATCCACTATCACCAACGTTCCATAAAAGACATTTTAATACCCAAAGAAAAGCAGTAAGGGCATAATCTGGGCATAAAGGAGAATCCTTTAATTGAACAAATTTGATTTTATGAAAAACAGATGGGATTATTCTAGTTTTTAAAATTCACCAAAACTTTATCAAACATTAGTCCTGGTGTTTGGCGACCCCAACTGTAAGGATCTGGGCCCTTTTTCTTTCTTTGACGAACAGTGTGGAAGCTACACAGAAAGACTTTTGTTCATGGGGCAATTACAGGCATGATGGAACAGGGCCGGGGCACCATGTGAAGTATTTAGCCAAAGCAGATTCAAATGCCCTCTACAGCATCTTCCCTTTCCATGGTGACTGGGCTACCTCTTCCTGAACTCAGGCAGTGAAGGGAAACTTACTACATCCAAGACTGAGTTTTGGGCTGGCTGTAATTGTTTAAAAGTCCTTATGGTGAACTGAAACCCACCCCCCACCCTTTGTCCCTTGATCTACCCTCTAGGGCCATAGGAAACAAATTTAATTCCTTTCCTTCCTGACAGCCCTTCACAAGCCTGAACACAGCCAGCCTGTCCTCCTCACTCTCCTGCCCTTCACGGTGGGAACATTTCTAATCCTTTCATAATTTCAAGGCACCATCCTGGTGGTGGTACCCTGGAATTCAGTCCAATTTGTCTTTAAATGTGGTGGGCAGAACTGAACTCTGGACCTTGGAGAGACTCAGCTGTCTTAGAGGAGGGAGGAATTAATTATTGCCTTCCTTGTTCTGGATGTTGTTTTTTGTTTTAAAGTAAAACCAGTCTGATATTGAATTAGTATTTTTTTTAACTCAAACTAAAATTGTAACTAAGACCCAGTAAAGTTTCTATTTATATGCAGCCATTCAGTTGGGTCTCATTTTATAAATGTGCTAATTCCACCTTGTTTCCCCTACCCTGTTTCTGCCCTTACCACTCTCATTATACAAATTTATCTCTCATAAAGCCATGGTTATCCTCATAAAAAAAAACAACAAAGACATTACAAAGAACAAACCAATACTACAGTTCAATAAATTTTGTGACTATAGATGCAAAAATCCTTAACCAAATGTTAGTAAATTGAATTCACCATTATATAAAAAGGATAATACACTATAATCAAGTGGGATTTATACCAGGAATGTAAGATTAGTTTAACATTAAAAATCAATCAATTTAAATCACGATTTACATTGAATAAGGTAGAAAAGCCATATGATTATCTCAGTAGATGCAGGAAAAATATTTTATTTATTTATTTATTTTTTTATACAGCAGGTTCTTATTAGTTACCTATTGTATACGTATCAGTGTATACATGTCAATCCCAGTCTCCCAGTTCATCCCACCCCCACCCCCACCCCGCTTTCCCCCCTTGGTGTCCATACGTTTGTTCTCTACATCTGTGTCTCTATTTCTGCCCTGCAAACAAGTTCATCGGTACTATTTTTCTAGATTCCACATATATGTGTTAATATACAATATTTGTTTTTCTCTTTCTGACTTAGACTTCACTCTGTATGACAGTCTCTAGGTCCATCCACCTCTCTACAAATGACTCAATCTCATTCCTTTTTATGGCTGAGTAATATTCCATTGTATATATGTACCACATCTTCTTTATCCATTCATCTGTCGATGGGTATTTAGGTTGCTTCCATGACCTGGCTATTGTAAATAATGCTGCAATGAACATGGGGTGCACATGTCTTTTGAATTATGGTTTTCTCTGGGTATATGCCCAGTAGTGGGATTGCTGGGTCATATGGTAATTCTATTTTTAGTTCTTTAAGGAACCTCCATACTGTTCTCCATAGTGGCTGTATCAATTTACATCCCCACCAATAGTGCAAGAGGGTTCCCTTTTCTCCACACCCTCTCCAGCATTTGTTGTTTGCAGATTTTCTGATGATGCCCATTCTAACTGGTGTGAGGTGATACCTCATTGTAGTTTTGATTTGCATGAGTGATGTTGAGCAGCTTTTCATGTGCCTCTTGCCATCCGTATGTCTTCTTTGGAGAAACGTCTGTTTCGGTCTTCTGCCCATTTTTGGATTGGGTTGTTTGTTTTTTTGATATTGAGCTGCATGAGCTGTTTATATATTTTGGAGATTAATCCTTTGTCTGTTGATTTGTTTGCAAATGTTTTCTCCCCTTCTGAGGGTTGCCTTTTCGTCTTGTTTATAGTTTCCTTTGCTGTTCAAAAGCTTTTAAGTTTCATTAGGTCCCATTTGTTTATTTTTGTTTTTATTTCCGTTACTCTAGGTGGTGGGTCAAAAAAGATCTCGCTGTGATTTATGTCAAAGAATGCTCTTCCTCTAAGAGGTTTACAGTGTCTGGTCTTACATTTAGGTCTGGAATCCATTTTGAGTTTATTTTTGTTTATGGTGTTAGGGAATGTCCCAATTTCATTCTTTTACGTGTATCTGTCCAGTTTTCCCAGCACCACTTATTGAAGACACTGTCTTTTCTCCATTGTATATCCTTGCCTCCTTTGTCATAGATTTTGTTCTAGTTCTGTAAAAAAATGCCATTGGTAATTTGATAGGGATTGCATTGAATCTGTAGATTGCTTTGGGTAGTATAGTCATTTTCACAATATTGATTCTTCCAATCCAAGAACATGGTATATCTCTCCATCTGTTGGTATCATCTTTAATTTCTTTCATCAGTGTCTTACAGTTTTCTGAGTACATATCTTTTACCTCCTTAGGTAGGTTTATTCCTAGGTATTTTATTCTTTTTGTTGCAGTGGTGAACAGGATTGTTTCCTTAATTTCTCTTGCTGATCTTTTGTTGTTAGTGTATAGGAATGCAAGAGATTTCTGTGCCTTAATTTTGTATCCTGCAACTTTACCAAATTCATTGATTAGCTCTAGTAGTTTTCTGGTGACATCTTTAGGATTCTCTATGTATAGTATCATGTCATCTGCAGTGACAGTCTTACTTCTTCTTTTCCAATTTGTATTCCTTTTATTTCTTTTTCTTCTCTGATTGCCATGGCTAGGACTTCCAAAACTATATTGAATAATAGTGGTGAGAGTGGACATCCTTGTCTTGTTCCTGATCTTAGAGGAAATGCTGTCAATTTTTCACCATTGAGAATGATGTTTGCTGTGGATTTATTGTATATGGCCTTTATTATGTTGACGTAGCTTCCCTCTTTGACCACTTTCTGGAGAGTGTTTATCATAAATGGGTGTTGAGTTTTGTCAAAAGCTTTTTCTGCATCTATTGAGATGCTCATGTGGTTTTTATTCTTCAGTTTGTTAATATGGTGTATCACATTGATTGATTTGCACATATTGAAGAATCCTTGCATCCCTGGGATAAAGCCCTCTTTATCATGGTGTATGATCCTTTTCATGTGTTGTTTGGATTCTGTTTGCTGGTATTTTGTTGAGGATTTTTGTATCTATTTTCATCAGTGATATTAGTCTGTAATTTTCTATTTTTGTAGTATCTTTCTCTGGTTTTGGTATCAGGGTGATGGTGGCCTCGTAGAATGAGTTTGGGAGTGTTCCTTCCTCTGCAATTTTTTGGAAGAGTTTGAGAAGGGTGGGTGTTAGCTTTTCTCTAAATGTTTGATAGAATTCACCTGTGAAGCCATCTGGTCCTGGACTTTTGTTTGTTGGAAGATTTTTAATCACAGTTTCAATTTCTTTTCTTGTGATTGGTCTGTTCATATTTTCTGTTTCTTCCTGCTTCAGTATTGGAAGCTTACACTTTTCTAAGAATTTGTCCATTTCTTCCAGGTTGTCCATTTTATTGGCATAGAGTTGCTTATAGTAGTCTCTTATGATGCTTTGTATTTCTGTGCTGTCCATTGTAACTTCTCCTTTTTCATTTCTAATTTTATTGATTTGAGTCCTCTCCCTTTTTCTTGATGAGTCTGGTTAAAGATTTATCAATCTTGTTTATCTTCTCAAAGAACCAGCTTTTAGTTTTATTGATCTTTGCTATTGTTTTCTTTGTTACTATTTCATTTATTTCTGCTCTGAACTTTATGATTTCTTTTCTTCTACTAACTTTGGGTTTTGTTTGTTCTTCTTTCTCTAGTTCCTTTATTTTTTAATTTTTTTTTTTTCAGTACGTGGGCCTCTCACTGTTGTGGCCTCTCCCGTTGCGGAGTGCAGGCTCCGTATGCGCAGGCTTAGCGGCCATGGCTCACGGGCCCAGCCGCTCCGCAGCATATGGGATCTTCCCAGACCGGGGCACGAACCCGTGTCCCCTGCATCGGCAGGCGGACTCTCAACCACTGCGCCACCAGGGAAGCCCTATTTTTTAATTTTTTAAACATCTTTATTGGCGTAAAATTGCTTTACAATGGTGTGTTAGTTTCTGCTTTATAGCAAAGTGAATCAGCTATACATGTACATATATCCCCATATCTCCTCCCTCCTTCATCTTCTAGTTCCTTTAGGTGTAAGGTTAGATTGTTTATTTGAGGTTTTTCTTGTTTCTTGCGGTAGGATTGTATTGCTATAAACTTCCCTCTTAGAACTGGTTTTGTTGCATCCCATAGGTTTGGGATCGTTGTGTTTTCATTGTCATTTGTCTCTAGGTATTTTGTGATTTCCACTTTGATTTTTTTCAGTGATCTCTTGGTTATTTAGTAATGTATTGTTTAGCCTCCATGTGTTTGTGTTTTTTTACACTTTTTCCCTGTAATTTATTTCTGGTCTCATAGTGTTGTGGTCAGAAAAGATGCTTGATATGATTTCAGTTTTCTTAAATTTACCAAGGCTTGATTTTTGACCAAAGATGTGATCTATCCTGGAGAATGTTCTGTGTGCGCTTGAGAAGAAAGTGTAATCTGCTGTTTTTGGATGGAAAGTCCTATAAATATCGATCAAATCTACCTGGTCTGTTGTGTCATTTAATGTTTGTGTTTCCTTATTAATTTTCTGTCTGGATGATCTGTCCATTGTTGGAAGTGAGGTGTTAATGTCCCCCACTATTATTGTGTTACTGTCGATTTCCTCTTTTATAGCTGTTGGCATCTGCCTTATGTATTGAGGTGCTCCTATGTCGTGTGCATATATATTTATAATTGTTATATCTTCTTCTTGGATTGATCCCTTGATCACTATGTAGTGTCCTTCCTTGTCTCTTGTAACATTCTTTATTTGTCTGATATGAGTATTGCTACTCCAGCTTTCTTTTGATTTTCATTTGCATGGAATATCTTTTTCCATCCCCTCACTTTCAGTCTGTATGGGTCCCTAGGTCTGAAGTGGCTCTCTCGTAGACAGCATATATATGGGTCTTGTTGTTGTATCCATTCAGTGAGACTCTGTCTTTTGGCTGGAGCATTTAATTCATTCACATTTAAGGTAATTATCAATATGTATGTTCCTATTACCATTTTCTTAATTGTTTTGGGTTTGTTTTTGTAGATTCTTTTCTTCTCTAGTGTTTCCCACTCAGAGAAGTTCCTTTAGCATTTGTAGTAGAGCTGGTTTGGTGGTGCTGAATTCTCTTAGCTTTTGCTTGTCTGTAAAACTTTTGATTTCTCCATCAAATCTGAATCAGATCCTTGCCGGGTAGAATAATCTTGGTTGTAGGTTCTTCCCTTTCATCACTTTAAATGTATCACACCACTCCCTTCTGGCTTGTAGAATTTCTGCTGAGAAATCAGCTGTTAAGCTTATGCGAGTTCCCTTGTATGTTGTCATTTTTCCCTTGTTGCTTTCAATAATTGTTCTTTGTCTTTAATTTTTGTCATTTTGATTGCTGTGTGTCTTGGCATGTTTCTCCTTGGGTTTATCATGCCTGGGACTCTGCGCTTCCTGGTCTCGGATGGCTATTTCCTTTCCCATGTTAAGGAAGTTTTCAACTATAATATCTTCAAATATTTTCTTGGGTCCTTTCTCTCTCTCTTCTCCTTCTGGGACCCCTATAATGCGAATGTTGGTGCATCTAATGTTGTCCCAGAGGTCTCTTACGCTGTCTTCATTTCTTTTCATTCTTTTTTCTTTATTCTGTTCTTCAGCAATGAATTCCACCATTCTGTCTTCCAGGTCACTTATCCGTTCTTCTGCCTCAGTTACTCTGCTATTAATTCTTTCTAGTGTATTTTTCATTTCAGGTATTGAACTGTTCATCTCTGTTTGTTTGTTCTTTAATTCTTCTAAGTTTTTGTTAAACATTTCTTGCATCTTCTCGATCTTTGCCTCCATTCTTTTTCCGAGGTCCTGGATCATCTTCACTATCATTATTCTGAATTCTTTTTCTGGAAGGTTGCCTATCTCCACTTCATTTAGTTGTTTTTCTGGGGTTTTATCTTGTTCCTTCATCTGGTGCATAGCCCTCTGCCTTTTCATCTTGTCTGTCTTTCTGTGAATGTGGTTTTTGTTCCACAGGCTACAAGATTGTAGTTCTTGCTTCTGCTGTCTGCCCTCTGGTGGATGAGGCTATCTAAGAGGCTTGTGCAAGTTTCCTGATGGTTAGAGACTTGTGGTGGGTAGAGCAGACTGTTGCTCTGGTGGGCAGAGCTCAGTAAAACTTTAGTCCGCTTGTCTGCTGATGGGTGATGCTGGGTTCCCTCCCTGTTGGTTGTTTGGCCGGAGGTGACCCAACACTGGAGCCTACCCGGGCTCTTTGGTAGGGCTAATGGTGGACTCTGGGAGGGCTCACGCCAAGGAGTACTTCCCAGAACTTCTGCTTCCAGTGCCCTTGTCCCAATGGGGAGCCACAGCCACCCCCCACCTCTGCAGGAGACCCTCCAACACTAGCAGGTAGGTCTGGTTCAGTCTCCTATGGGGTCACTGCTCCTTCCCCTGGGTCCTGATGCACACACTACTTTGTGTGTGCCCTCGAAGAGTGGAGTCTGTTTCCCCCAGTCCTGTCAAAGTCTTGCAATCAAATCCTGCTAACCTGCAAAGTATGATTCTCTGGGAATTCCTCCTCTTGTTGCCGGACCCCCAGGTTGGGAAGCTTGACGTGGGGCTCAGTACCTTCACTCCAGTGGGTGGACTTCTCTGGTATAGTTGTTCTCCAGTTTGTGAGTTACCCACCCAGTGGTTATAGGATTTAATTTTATTGTGATTGTGCCCCTCTTACTGTCTCACTGTGGCTTCCCCTTTGTCTTTGGATGTGGGGTATCTTTTTTGGTGAGTTCCAGTGTCTTCCTGTCGATGATTGTTCAGCAGTTAGTTCAGTTAGTTGTGATTCTGGTGGTCTCACAAGAGGGAGTGAGCACACGTCCTTCTACTCCACCATCAGCTTTGCTTGACCTCTCTGTGCCTTAGTAAACTGGGAGACTTGATAGTACCAGCCGGATAATATTGCGCCCTGTAGATCAGAAATTGAGCATGGTGTTGTTGTGATTCTCTGCTTACAGTATCACCAGGCTGAAACGAAGGTGTCAACAAGAATCACGAAAAGTATTTGAAAAAAATTCAACACTCATTAATGATTAAAAAGTTCAGTATAACATTACTGATAAACTTTTAAAACTCTAAATAAATGGAGAGATATACCATGCTTACAGAAAGGAAAACTCAGTAATGCTAAGATGCCAATTCTCCTCAAATAAACCTGTTGATTCAGTGGAATCACAAAGTCTCACAGCCCTTTATTTTGTTGTTGTTAAAGAAATTGACAGGCCAAAACAATTTAAAAACAAAGAAAGAAAAAAGTTGGAGAAGTTAGATTATTTAATTTCAAGACTTACCATAAGCCTACAGTAAACAAGAGACGGTAGTATCAGCATAAGTGTAAAAACATAGGTCAGTGGAACAGAATAAAAGTTGAGAAATACACCCACATATTTATGGACCACTGATATTCAACAAAGATGCCTAAATAATTCAGCAGGGTAGGGATAGTCTTTTTCAACAAATGGTGTTGGAACGGCCTGATATTTAACATAGAAAAAATAAACTTCAACTTTGACTCATACCACAGTAAGCCTAAACTCAAGATGTCTCTACCTGAATGGAAAAGTTAAGCTATAAATCTTCTAGAAAAAAATACAGGAAAATCTTTGTGATTTGGGAGTAGGCCAAGTTTCTTGGGCCACAAAAAAACCACAACCCATAAAAAAAATTTGGTCAACTGAACTTTGTTAGCATTCAAAACTTCTGCTCTTTGAAAGACACCATTAAGAAAATGAACAGACAAGTCCTAGACAGAAAATATTTGCAATATATGTATTTGACAAAGGTCTTATATTCAGCATATATACAGAACTCTTACAACTCAATAAGAAGAAGACAAACAACTTAATTTTAAAACTCTTTGAGGGCTTCCCTGGTGGCGCAGTGGTTGAGAATCTCCCTGCTAGTGCAGGGGACACGGGTTCGAGCCCTGGTCTGGGAGGATCCCACATGCCGCGGAGCAGCTGGGCCCGTGAGCCACCGCTACTGAGCCTGCGCGTCTGGAGCCTATGCTCCGCAACAAGAGAGGCCGTGATAGTGAGAGGCCCGCGCACCGCCATGAGGAGTGGCCCCCGCTTGCCGCAACTGGGGAAAACCCTCGCACGGAGACGAAGACCCAACACAGCAAAAATAAATAAATTAATTATAAACTCCTATCCCCAACATCTTCTTTAAAAAAAAAAAACAAAAAAACTCTTTGCAAAGATATTTGACAAAAGAAGATATGTGAATGATCGATAAGTATGTCAGAAGCAGCTCAGAATCAGTAGTCCCCAGGGAAGTGCAAATTAAAATCACAAGATACCCTACTCACTCACTAGAGTGGGTGAAATGAAAAAGACTGACAATATTATGTGTGGGTGAGAATGTGGAAGCAAGTGGAACTCTCACATATTTTTGGTGGGAGTGAAAAATGGAACAACAACTTTATAAAATATCTTCAACATATATTTACCTTATGACCCCCAAATGCCATTTCTAAGTATTTATGCAAAAGAAATGAAATCATACCCCGCAAGAAGGCTTGTCCAAGAATATGCACAGAAGCTTTACTCATAATAGACTCAAATATCTATCAAAGGTAAATGGATAAACAAATTGTGCTAGATCCACACAAAGGAATACTATTTAGCAATAAAAAGGAATGAACCACTCATCCATGCAGTGTGGATGATGCTGAACAGGAGAAGCCAGACACAGTTAGTACCTAATGTGTGATTCCATGAACTTGATATTCTAGATTAGGCAATGCTAATGTATGGATGACTGACAGGTCAGTGGTTGACTAGGTCTGGGACTTGGTGTGTGGACCAGCTGCAAAGTCACGTAAGGAAACTTTTGGGGCTGATGAAAATGTTCCAGATTTTTGTTTTGATGGTGGTTATTCAGGTGTATATGTATTTATCAAAATTTCTTCCAGGGTACCCTTAATGTGGGCTTATTTTATTATATGTAAATTATACCTTGATAAAGATGCAAAAAACCCTTACATCTCCGGTATCTCAATTCATCTGGGCTCTTGTTGTAGGAGTGAGGGGTAAATGGTTAACTCAGTCAAGCCATCCCTTAACATAAGACTTAAAAGACCACAAAGAGCAGAGTTTTGGGAGCGTTCTCTGGCAGTGCAGGGTGAGCACACGGTCTTGGTTGGTCTGGGATAGTCTTGTCTTATTCCGGTTGTCCCTGACTTAATGGTGTCAATAATAGAGCCGTTTCAGGCTCCCAGACTGTTTCTGGTTTGGGTGATAGGCTATCCGGCTGCCCATTTGTCCTGCCCCTTCCTTAAGGTGCTGAGAAATCCGGACCTCAGCGGTGTGATGATGAGCCCGTGGGCTGCTGACAAACGTCTCTTGGACACCCTTATCCCGGTACCAGAACTGCGATTCCCTCTCATCAGCTCACGATTACTGAGTGTTGCCCATGTGCTGGGCACACCAGCGCTGAGTGCTTCACGTGGCCTGATGACTTCCAGTCTTCAAATCAGTCCCTGGAGGGAGAGAGACCCTCCACTTCGTAGACCAGGATTTTGAATTTTAGAGACGCTAAATAACTACCCTGATCATCACCCAGCTGGTGGTGTGGTGTGGGTGGTGGTCGAGGCTGGATCTGAGCCCAGAGCCCGCACGCTGGACCACGCAGTGTATAACGCACTCTTTATTCAGACGGAAACGCAGTCTGATTTGCTGCAGTCATGAGATCATTTTTAAAGCAAAATATTCTTCTTCTCCCTCCTCCTCCTGGGAGAATAATTGTCCTTTGGGATGGGAACCCTGCATTCTGACTGAAGAGAGGGGAGGTGGTTCCGTGGCCTCGCATGTTGAGCTCCTGCGAGAATGGTCAGTCCGTGAGTGTCCGGGCAGGCGGGACACGTGGCACACGCTGGAAGTGACACCTGGCCGCTGGCCCTGCCAGGGCCTCCAGAGAGCGGGTGTGGGCAGGACAGTGGGGTCTGGAAGGGTCCCAGATACACGCACGCCTGGGGGAAAGTTATTCCCTGCTCACCTTTCAAATTTTCTGATTAACTCAAGGAGAAAGGCTCAGTTTGGGCTGACGTGTCTTCGACACCTCTCTAACTTTTTCTGGCACCATTTTGTTTGTTGTTTTTGCTTTTAAACAAAGGGAGCAGGCCTCGGGTCAGAGCCCTCCTCAGGTGTGCCCATCTAGCTAGCATTTTCAGAGTCAGTGTTATGGCTACCTGTGGTTAATAAGCCACTTTTCAAAATTATAGATTTTTTATATGTATGAAAATAGTGTTGATATTTTAAAAAAAATTGAAAGCATAGAAAAAATGGAAGAAATATAATCACTCATTATACCACCCACTGTAATATTTGGATGCCTTTCTTTCTTTTAAATACAGAAATTGAAATCATATTCTTTTTATCCTTTTGTTTTTTCCCACTAATATAACTGCACACCTGTTTATACATTATCATAAGTGCTCTGTAAACATAGTATTAAAGGCTTATTTCTTTTTTGATTATAAAAATAAAACGTAAAAAGGGCATATAAGGAAATAAGACTATAAGAAATAAAAATAATACAAGTTCTTAGAGAATGTTACTGCTAGGATTTTAATGTATTTCTTTTTCTTTGTATTCTTTTTTCTTATATGTGTGTTTTTGTAACAAACACATGTAACTAAAAAATTGAGTCACACCATTTTACAGTTACAGTTTTCATGGTTGCCTAGTATTTTATCCTATTCTATTTTTTTATGTGCTGTACCATAAATTACTTAACCATTCTCTATTACTGTGGCTTGGGGTTATTTCATGTTTTGTGTATATATGTTGCTATAAATAAGATTTCACTAAACAACATTGTAAGCAAAGCATTTTTAAAATTTCAGATTATATGGTTGGTTTAGGGCCCCCAAAAGAATTGTTAATTCAAAAGGTGAGTGTGTTTAAGGTTCTTGTATGTATTACTAAATTGTTCTCTAAAAGAGGTATACCAATTTATTTTCCCACAAATAAAGTGTGAAAGTTTATCATTTCCCTTCCGTATGTAGTGCTATTATTTATGAAATGTTTACTAATTGGATAGGCAAAAGTCTTACTTTCAGTTTTTCAATTTGCATTTGTTAATTACTACTGTGGCTAATCCTTTCTCTCATGTTCGCACAGTTCCTTTTTTCTTATTTATGCTAGTGCTATGGGTCCTTGGTGGGCTTTTCTGGTCAGGAGCTTGGGGTTTGTCTTAATTATTGGGTAGAAACGTGGACTCTTAGGAAGGTACCAGGAGTGCATGGGGCTGCCTTCGGCTTCACCACATTTCACATCACCAGTAAGTGGCCCTGACCTTTGCCAAGGCCTCTTCACCTAGAGCCTCAAAAGCAGAAATTTCAAACCACACTTCTTTGGTATCCTATGATGGAGAGAAGTGACAGCAACAGGTAGATGAGCAAAAGACATACGCAGGCTGATGAAGATTTATGAAAACAAAACAAAAAATCCCCTTGCAATAGAAAAAAATCAATATCCCAGGCTATGTCAGGGTTGGAGTGGTTCTACACCAAACCCCGGCATATTCTAAGGAGACAGAGTGGGACTGGAGGGTGTGTAGACAGACCTGGGTTAGAATCCTGATGCTACTACCATTGAGCTGTGTACACGTGGACTGGTTATTTGACCTGAACCCAGGCTCTGCATTTGTAAACGGGCTTATGGACCTTTCCTCTCAGGGCTTTGGAGGATTAGGTTAAACAACCTTCATTAAATAGTTAAAACCAAGGCTGGTACATGTAGGCATTCAATCAGTTGGAGCTGTAAAACAATTCCAGGTCCAGGGTTTTGCGGTGTTCATGGTAACAGTGGTGAACTGGAGGAATGATAGGTTTTGAACTAAGTTCTGAATTATCGAAAAAGAAAAAGAAAAAAGAAAAGGAGCCCATTGCACTTTTGTAGTTTGAGTCTAAATATCTTCATTGCATTTTGATACTTGAGCAAATTGGTGAGACACTGATATTAGAATTTTATATTCTCAGGAGCTTTCAATTTCCCCATCACAGATGAAAGTGGGCATTTCAATATTTACTGCAAATCTGCTGAAATTTTCAGGAGTTGATTTATCACTACTGAGAGTAACAGCATTTAGTTTTCTTGAAACCCAAGGAAAGTCACTTTTTCCAAAATTTTGTCTTTTTAATTGTTCAACAGATCAAAGTTGTGCCCTTAAATTGCTTTCATTACTGGTCAAGTTTCATTAAGTGGAAGGATGGTATTTCCTTCCTGCCACACCCCATCCCCCCAACACATATCCACTCACGTCCTGGGAACTCACTGAAGTCAGGATAACAAAAAGGGCGTTTGGTGGTGCCACTCAAGGCGGGGCAAGGTGCATCATGGGGCTCAAGAGGTGTGCTAAAGGGAGGCCATCCCCGGGCTGTTAAAATACGATGGTCGGGCAGATGTGCTAAGCCTGGCCTCCAAAGAGCCCCTTCCTCTCTCTGCTGGGCGTCCTGCCTTCCTGTCAGCATGGGAACAGATGGAGATGAGTGAAGGCTGATACTGGTGTGTATTGGGGCTGGGAAGAAGAAAGGGGTGGGGTCTAGGGAGAGGAAAGGAAGGGGGACAAGGAGAGGAGAGTCTCCTGGAGGAGGGTGTTTGGTTTCCAGTGACTGCGCTTGTGTGTTGGCTGGGGACGTGAGACAGACTAGCCTAAGTCACCCGAGCGGTCATGAGTGGAAGAGAACCAGGAAGCCTGTCGCAACTTCCCACGTGCCTGGAGCGCCGTGTGGGTGGACAGTCTGGCTGGAACCCAAAGGCAAGGGCAGCTCTGCACCGCAGGAATGATCTGGCACCGGGGTTAGGGTTTGGCAGATTCACTGGATTCATTCAACTGATATTTTCTGGGTACCTGCTGGGTGCCAAGCCCTGTGCGGTCAGGCTGGGGGTACACGAGGCAAGACCTGGTGTGGGGCACAGAGATACAAATCCAGCAGAGTGAGACAGAGGCGGCCAGGGCGTGCCCACGGAGAGGGGCAAGGGGAGGCTACACAGAGGACAGGATCAATTCAGTGAGTCTTTAAGGATAAATTGGCATTTCCCATGCAGATTGGGGCATGCAACACACTTCGTGCTTTGGTTTTGCAGAGCCTGATGGATGAGAGACATAGCCCTGGAAACAGGTGGAGCTGGATTGGAATCTGGGGGACTCCGTCACTAACTGTGTGACCTCAGGCAAATGACTTAACCCTCTGAGCCTTTGTTTTCTCACCTGTAAATTGGTGAGAAGATACTCCCTATGTTGTAGGGTTGTTTCAAAGACTCCATAGCAATATATTACACGATCAATGAAACAGTTGTGGCTCTGATTCTGCTACAATCCAAGCAAGTCACATCACTTCTTTGGATCTGATTCCTCATCCGTAAAATGGACGTGTTAGATTAAACAACCTCCAAGGTTCCTTTCAGCTTGGACATCCTATGATATATTGCCTTGCATTACTAATTATCTTCTTCTGTAGAATCTTTCTCTCCTAGGTGCTCTTTGAGCCTTTGTGTGAGCCTAGAACAGTGCCTTGCTCCCAATTGCAGCTTAATAAATGAGTTGAGTAATTATCACAAACTTGCTGTTTGCTTAAATACCCATGGTCATAAACATGAGTTCTTGTTTAAGGGTTTCTTTATTTTTTTAAAATTTATTTTATTCAAGTATAGTTGATTTACAATGTTGTGTTAATTTCTGCTGTATGGCAAAGTGATTCAGTTATACATATATATATATATATATATATATATACATTCTTTTTAATATTCTTTTCCATTATGGTTTATCACAGGATATTGAATATAATTCCCTGTGCTATACAGTAGAACCTTGTTGTTTATCCATTCTATATATAATAGTTTGCATCTGCTAATCCCAAACTCCCAATCCATCCCTCCCCCACACCCCCTCCCCCTTGGCGACCACAAGTCTGTTCTCTATGTCTGTGAGTCTGTTTCACAGATAAATTCATTTGTGTCATATTTTAGGTTCCACATATAAGTGATATTATATGGTATATTTATCTTTCTCTTTCTGACTTCACTTAGTATGATAATTTCTAAGTCCTTGCATGTTGCCGCAAATGGCATTATTTTGTTCTTTTTTAATGGCTGAGTAGTATTCCATTGTACATATATGTACCACATCTTCTTTATCCATTCATCTGTCGATGGACATTTAGGTTGTTTCCATGTCTTGGCTATTGTGAATAATGCTGCTATGAATATAGGGGTGCATGTATATTTTTGAATTATAGATTTGTCTGGATATATGCCCAGGGGTGGGATTGCTGGATCATATGGTAGCTCTAGTTTTAGTTTTCTGAGGAACCTCCACCTCCATACTGTTTTCCATAGTGGCTATACCAATTTACATTCCCACCAACAGTGTAGGAGGGTTCCTGTTTAAGGGTTTCTTGAGGCATATGTCAAACTTCAGCTTTTAAAACAGAATGAATATGTTCTTCACCTGACTGAAAAGAATGTGAGGCTTTGAAGAGTCTGATATATAGCTCTATTCTCAGGGCAGATGCAGGCAAAATGCTTGTTTCTGGAGCCCAGAGGTGCATGTGAAGAAAAGCGCAAAAATGGTACTTGATTGGAGGTGCTGTCTGTTCCTGTTTGAGAAACCTCATGGGAACTTTGGGGAGTACCTGGCATCCCCTCACCCCTCTGCACAGGGTGGTGATTCTCTGCTCATTAGCTTTGTGCCCCAGTCCACTTACCTGCCTTTTTTAGTTCAATGTGTAGGTGTTTCAGGCTGTAAAGAGCTATGTATTGTTCCTGGGCATTGTCAATGCAAATTTCTACCTTCTTGGCCATGAATTTTCAACAAGAGAGATCCTATAGCCAAAAACCTTCAAAAGGAGCAAGCTCAGTAAATGAATTAGGTCTAATGAAAAAATCGACGGGGAATAATATCTGAATTAGGAGCTTGGAGGAAGCACACATACAAAAAGAGTAAAGTTGTAATGGTTGGTATTGTTCAGACCCCACCCTTTCCGAATCCCCTGTCAGGAGACAGAGAGAACATTATTTGAATGTTCTGAGTCACTGACACGACTTCACTATGTTTGTAGGTGGATGAAAAATGTATCCTATTAACGAATGTTCTTGGACTTTATTAAAATTGATACCACTTTCCCCTTAATAAGAACAGAAAATGGCCTAAATGTGAATCTGTCCTCATAAGGAAGATGGTATCAAGGTCTGAAAATGAAACAAACTTTTTTTTTCTTATTCCAGCATTTACTCTTTCATCTTGAGGACTTCTTAGGGCTCTGTCCTTCCTTCCTTTCTCCCAGCCACTGCATTTACTGTGCGGTGCAATGATGCAGTTTTTCCCTCTTGTCATTGCCCTGACATCTCATGTTGTCTGGGGGGGCCTCAGGGCATCCTCCAAGTCCCTAAGTAGGTTGAGTTGAACAACTCTGCAGTGGGTTAGAAAATACTCTGCCATTCACGGGATGAGATTTTGCATTGAATAGCTACTGGGTAGTCCCACGTAGAAGCAAGAATAGGATGTGTTTCTACCTGCAGGCGGCCATGTCGACTCACAGCGCTGGGCTTACTGGGCTTTTTGAGTTATGCTGATACTGGGTCCCTTGGCTTTAAGTAAAAGGAGGGGGGAGAAACCCACCCCAATCCCTAAAACCTTTTCGACATCCGTAATGTCCCATTTCTGCCAACCAGAATCTCATGCCAGTGATTTGCTCAACAGCTGGGTGATGACATGCTTTTTGGGTGCGATATATACACTAGGCCATTAGTCTGCAAGCAGCAGTTGTCAGCTTTGTTCCCATTTAGAGTAATTTTCTCACTAATATGGCATATTCTTCAGGGATAAAATGCATTTTCCAGCCAGATATTCCCCCTAATAGTCAAGTTGGTTTAATGATCAGATTTCAGCCAAAGGAAGGTAAGCCTGTGATTGCTGCTGGTTGTATATTGAAGCTACCCAAAAATGAAAAGGCTTATTTTAAAACACATTCACATGAACAGATTCCTTTCCAGATAAATGAAGCTCATTTGAGGGAAAACTGAGGCACCAATTTAAGAGCTAAGTAAGGTGCTTAGAACCTCTTGGTGCAGAGCCACAGATAGGTCTGTCTTTTTGAAGCATGATGATGGATGGTGGGGTTTTAATAGGGGCAGTGACGACCAGTGAGCTGTGAAAAGGGCAGGTGTCTTCAGGTCAACTGTCCCGGAAATGGCAATGTATTTTTTTTTCCTCTCCACGTTTAGGCCTTGAATATTCAAATCAATTAAACCATTAATTCCCACCCTGCAAACCTGCATGTCAAGCTTCAGCCTGTGGCCAATTTATTTGGTTGGATTATAGCCCCCTGAGGAGCAGCGGTTCCTAATGGAAAGGCTGACGGAGTCTTACGTACATGTGGTGAGTGGAGCTGCTATAATTAACTCTGCTTTGGATCCCCCTCCCCCATTAATATTTTAAAGATTTTGAATTAAAATAATTACATGAATTTATGAAAAACACTCAAGCACCTAAAGTATTGCTACATTGCCCCAGTCTCTATGGTTCCCTTTCCTGGTGTCACTTGGGTGTGGATTTCACCCCGGTCAGTACCACCCTGGCCCCGCGGAGGGGCGCGGGTTGGGCGGAGAAGCGGGGGACGATGTGTGGGGGGGCATTTATTTCCGAAACTGAGACCTCCTTCTTCCTTTACCCCCGTGATCTCAGCGTTAGCAGCAATATGTCCACAACCAGCCTTCTTGGCTGCTCAGCATGGATGGTTCTTTTTCTCTGTCCTTTTGTTTCTCTTTTCCCTTTATTCCCACTCCTTTTATTCTCCTGGGATGATACTCCGGAGACAAAGATGATATTCCTTTCTTTTCCCTTCATCACTTCGTTTACAGAACTTCCAAGGCAGTAGGGTGTAGGGACCAGCAAGCTTTCTCTGTAAAGGGCCAGATAGGAAAGATTTTTAAACTTCATGGATAAGATGATCTCTGTCCCCGCTCAACTCTGCCATTCCAGCATGAAAGCAGACATGGATCATATGTAAATAAATGAGCATGGCTGTGTTCCAATAAGGCTTTATTTATGGACATGGGAATTTGAATTTCATGTAAGTTTTACATGTCATGAAATACTTTAAAAATTTCTCTTTCCAACCATTTACAAATGTAAAAACCATTCTTTGCTCACCAGCCATTATGAGACCCGCAGCAGGTGGGATTTGGCCCTTGGGCCGTAGTTTGCCCACCCCTGGTGTAGTAGCTTGATTAAGAGCATGGCTCTGGGCTTCCCTGGTGGCGCAGCGGTTGCGCGTCCGCCTGCCGATGCAGGGGAACCGGGTTCGCGCCCCGGTCCGGGAGGATCCCACGTGCCGCGGAGCGGCTGGGCCCGTGAGCCATGGCCGCTGAGCCTGTGCGTCCGGAGCCTGTCCTCCGCAACGGGAGAGGCCACAGCAGAGGGAGGCCCGCATACCACAAAAAAAAAAAAAAAAAAAAAAAAGAGCATGGCTCTTCATCCAGAGTCAGACTGCTTGGCTGTTTTGGCTGTTGCAACCTTCTAGCTGTGTGACTAAGGACCAGGGGTTAGTCCTCTCTGTGCCTCGGCATGGCCGTGTAGAACATGGAGTTCATGAGGATGGCACTGTCCTGGGCATCTGGGTTTGATGATTCAATGTGATGACTTCCAACAATCAGGGAGCACGTGACCCGGCATGTCCTAAAGCAACACTAGTGCTCACTGAGGGGTATCTCGTCTTGCTCTGGCTGTGTGACCTTGAACAAGTGATCAGATGTTTCTGGACCTCAGATGCCTCATTTATTTATTTATTTATTTTTATTTTCTGCGGTACGCGGGCCTCTCACCGCCGTGGCCTCTCCCGTCGCGGAGCACAGGCTCCGGACGCGCAGGCTCAGCGGCCACGGCTCACGGGCCCAGCCGCTCCGCGGCACGAGGGATCCTCCCGGACCGGGGCGCGAACCCGCGTCCCCCGCGTCGGCAGGCGGACTCTCAACCGCTGCGCCACCAGGGAAGCCCCAAGAGCCCTCACTTATTAAATAAAAAACCCCAAACCAAAAAACCCAGGTTGGACTAGAACATCCAGGTACCACAAGTGGCCCCAGGGGACCTGATCCCCCTGGGATGAGTACTGCAGTTACTGGCATCAGGACGGTGGCCCCTGGGGTGCTTGGCTTCCAAGTGTGTTCTAGTTCTGCCATTGTTAGTCAGATATGCCTGAAATACAGGACATTTGGGTCCTGATCTAACATCTCTGGGCGCTCGTGGAAGGAAGCCCTGGGGTCCCTCGTGCTTGTGACTCTGGCGCCCGTTTGTTGGGCATCCTCAGCACTGCAGGTATGCTGATGGCCCCGCTACTCTCATGCCCATAGCCCTGGGTAATACATGGGGAAATAAGCTTAGAGAGGTCAAGACCGCCCCCACGTCACTCGGGAATTTGAACCAAGGCTGTCCTGGCTCCAAAGCCCAAGCTTTAATCATTCTTTTTTGTGATTGTTGCTATGTCTATATTATCATCTGTACTATCGCCTACTTAATATTTTAAAAAGACTCATTATTTTTACTTAGGTGTTTTTTTTGTTGTTGTTTTTTTTTTTTTTGGCCACGCTGCACAGCATGTGAGATCTTAGTTCCCCGACCAGGGATCGAACCTGCGTCCCCCGCAGTGGAAGCTCAGAGTCTTAGCCACTGGACCGCCAGGGAAGTCCCTACTTAGGTTCCTTTTTAAAAGACTTTCTTTGAAACCAAAGTTATTTTGTACTATGGATTTGATGTGCCATTTATAGCTTAACTAATAAAGATTAAAATAAATAAGGTAAAAATGAGTTCATAATGGGGGCCATTGAAAAAATCATCTTAAGGACAATCAGTCATATATGTCCGCTCTTCAGAAAACTTTGCAGGAGGCTTCTGTGCTCCCAGCTAAACGTGGCCAGAGGCTTGGCATCTGGCCGGCCCTTTGCATGGCCCAGCCCTTCCTGTGAAGGGCTACCATTCCCAATTCCTGGCTGTCTCATGCTGGGACAAGCTCTTGTGAGCGGGCTTCCTCCATCTCCTCCCGGCCTGTCCCCAAAGCCAGCTTCTGCAGCTGCCAGTTAGATTAGCTCCCTAGTCACCAGACTGGATTCTAGAACTGGTCTTGCCATCCTTCCTGCCGCCACCCCCATCCCTAGCACACGCATACACACTCCGGACAGGAATGTTCTTGACTTCTGAGTGCCTAGGTAAATGTCTGTTTTTGGTCTCCCTGCTCAACACCTTAGTGCCGGGGAAAGAGTTCCAGATTTCCACTGAAACCTGTGTTCTCATCCCCGCTGACCTCTAGCCAGCTATGCGGTCTCACTCACACAAGTCCGACCCCCTCTAAGCCTCTGTCTGCTCAACTGCAAAATAAGAGTATTTAATAACACCTGTTTCCCAGAGATATCATGAGAACGTACAAGAGAAACGCCTTGAAAGTGCTCTCGAAGTAAGAGGAAGCACTGTGGACTCTTAAAATGCAGAGGCTCTGGAGACAGACCTGGGATCCAAACCACTCCCTGCCCCCCGCCCCTGCCTCCCGGCAGTGTAATCTGGCAAGTGATAATGTGGATGATAGTCTGACAATGGAATAATAGATCACCCAGCATCTCCTTTGCTGGCTTCCTTTCCCCCATGGCATTGCTTTGGCTAAACATGGCTCCCCTTTGGATACATCCACAAGTTGACTCTTCCCCTGGAACCCTGGAGACGCCCAGGCAACCAGGTTGAACGGCCACAGCCTCCCACCTGCCCCCACCTGTCTGAGAAAGCAGGGGGGACATCTCTCTACCACAACACATGGGCCAGACCCCAGCCCCGTGCTACCATTGACTCATACTTGAATCCAACTCATCTTGATTTTATGAGAACCATCCCTGAAAATCCCCATGTTCAAAAGACGACACCGGGGAACCATGGAGCAGGCTCGTGATTTGAATGATCAGCCATTCAGTGACATGTCTAGCCTGGTTTAATGACTGAATCAGTGAAAGTATGACCCCGAGTGCCGGTTAACTTTTAAAATAGCTGTGCCCACTGCATGACGCAGCCAACAGGAAGCCATTAAGGCGCTAGCAATTACCACTTCCATCCATCGGCGAAGTCCCTATTTTATTTTAATCTGTGTAAGTGCATTTTCTGCACGAGGTTAAAATATAAATCCCTTCTCCTGAACAAGGCTGGTTTTCTGGCTGACTTGAGAGCACAATTTACAACTGATTTAATTTGTTCTTCGCAAACATTCCTAATGACATTACCCCGGTGCATATACAGACTGCTTCCTCTTATTCCATTAACTCCCAAATCGAGTTTAAAGACCATATTGATGCTAGATGTTATTATGGGTGATTATCAAAACAACAGACAACTCGGCAAAGTGTTTACTAACTGGTTTATATATAATTTCTGTAATAACGACAACAGATGGTAATGCTACAAACACTAAATCACGCTTTTCGCCGCTGAAACAAATTGGCAGCCTGCAGTACAGAAATGGTGTACGAAGCTATATACAGATGTTTCACTCATCAGCTATAGTGTTCATCTTATTAGGAAATGGGTCTGTTACCGCTATTACAGGTAATCTTTCCATTTACAATTACAAAATGTATATTTTCAATGAAAAAATGGTTTTCTGCAGCTAAGCTGCCTGAAGGATATTTCCCTCCCCTCCCCCCAATTACCACCCCAGTGACTGTGTGCTGGGGCCAAGCCACGCACAGGGGTGTGTTTGTCCTAGTTAATGGTGGCGCCTGCATTTCAGCTGCGTGGAGATGAGTCTCCTCTCTAAGACCCTCCACCTCTCGTCGGAAAGGCCACGATGCAGCCCCAGGAGGTGGGTCCATCAGTGCTTTAGAAGCAGTGGGTGAACAGGGTGAAAAGCAGCTGAACACGGAGGGGACTCGTCCTCACATTACTGTATGTGGCCTGCAATTCTCCAATCCCCTGAGAAGGAGAGCGTTTTAGATGTGGGCGGGACCCCGTCCTTGATAAGCTCCGCCTCCTCCATCTTTTTCAGGCTCCATCTTTTGCATATGGGAAGCGGATTTCCAGAAGGCCCACGGAGGAAGGGACTTGACCAGGTCGTGCGGTGGCAGGGCTAGGATGCTTACGCAGGCCTCGACTGGGGACCACAGTGTTTCTTTTGCCCCATGTGGGGACCCTCTGCCCTGTCAGGCACTCTGGGTGCTGCCACGAGATGAGATGGCAGCACTCTGAGTCTCCGTGGCCCCATCGTGAGCACTGCACACGCGTTCTTTCACTGAACCTTGCAGCCAGCCCTGGCAGGTGAATACCTCTGATCCTGCCTTCCAGGTGAGGAACATGTGGGACACCAGGGTGAAGTCCGTTGCCTAGGATCCTATGAAGCTGTAGGGCTGGGATCTGAACTCAGACTAGTAACTGATTCCAAAGGCGGTGGGCCTAACCACTTAGCAATAGTGCCTTTGCAGAGCTGGGCCTTTGCGCCTTTGTTCTCTTAGAAAAAACAAAACAGAGCAACATTGAGGTGAACATGGGGCCAAGGGCAGGCTGCACCGGGGGCATTTGCGTCCTTGTAGAGGGACTAGCCTTCGGTTCCTTGACCTTCTGTTTCTCGCATCAAGGTGTCCGCTGATTCCTGGCCTGGATGCTGAAGCCGCGTGTGGGGCTGGTGGGAGAAGAGGTGGCATGGACACTAACGGGGTGGGATCGAGAGTCGGGCTCTGGGCCCACCTGCTGGGCTGTGGCTCAGCTGCTGACCCACCGTGGCCCCTTCAGTGCCTCACCTCCACCTCCGAGGCCTCATCCGCAGAGGGGGACTGACTGTGGTCCCCACCTCCTGACGGCAGTGCAGGATGGAGGCAGGGTCCCCACAGCTCATGAACAGGAGGGAGGTGGGGTCTGGTACATGAACGCACGTAGGGAGTCAGAACAATGCCCCGCCCGGAGCAGGGCCTCTGAGAATGTTGCCCATCCGCTGCGGTCGCCACTGTTGCTAGGGTGACGGCTCTTGGCTCTGGTTGGCCCCTCGTGGGGCTGGGGATGTTTGCCTCTGCTCGTGTGGCCCTCGTTTCTAAGTGCCCCCCACCCCTGGCTCCAGGATCCCATATTAGTTTTCAGTGACTTGTGGTGAATTCCTTCCTTCCTTCCCTCCTTCCTTCCTCCCGCCCCCTCTCTTTCTTTCTTTCTTTCCTATTTGAGGCCCTCCCTGGTCTGAGCCCTGATCACTGAGGTGACAGGGCTACACGTGCCTCAGGTCACAGACACAGAGGATGTCACGGAGCGGGATGGGTGCATGATACAGATGAGGAAACTGAGGCCCAGAATAGAGGTGGCTTGCTCCAGGTCCTGCAGAGAGAAACCAGGCCTTCTCCCCGACCTCCATGAGTCATGAGGACAAAAGGGGACCGAGGATGGGCGTGCCTGGGCATGGTGGTCACTCGGGAAGTGTCCAGCCCTGCGCCTCTTCCTGAGGTGTGTAACAGAGCGGCCTGTGGGATCCTCGGGGGACCAGGGCTCTATCTGCTACTTCTCTGTGGCTCACACGACCTGGGTCCCCGTGGTCCTCACCAGGATGCCCGGATGCCAGTCCAGCAGGGGTTCCACACGGCTGGGGGAGCGGCCTCTTTCTCGTTTTTGGAGAGCGGGGCGAAACCTTTTGGTTCCTCCCACAGCTACCTCTGGGGGCAGCGACATGCCTGCCGCTGAGCCGGGAGCGAGAGCTCAAAACAGCGCCAGAAGGTTTCTGATGCTGGAGACAGGTGAGTCAGAGAGCCTCTTGTTCCTGGGCGCTCCAGGTACTGAGCCAAGCTGGGCTCAGGTGACCAGAGGCCTCTGCCTCTGGCTGGCCCCTCGTCACCCTTTTATCTGGGTGTTCTGACATGCCTTTGTGTGAAACACATTTCTCGGCCCCTCCTGGGCAATGAGGGCTGAAGGAGACTAAGAGCTTCCTGTGCTCCACTCACGCCCACTGCGGTGCGGGGGCCGCGAGGCCCCGTGGAGTCACCCTGAGGATTGACCCAGGACAGGGCCTCGCCACGCTCCAGCGAGAAGCCAGTCACACGCTTCTCGATGACCACTTTGTGAAGGGACAATGAATGGTTTCCTCCCTGTAATTTTCTGCATGGAGGTCTCGCTCCTGTCCCCCGGCCACTTCCCTCTGACCTCAGAGGTAGCCCTGCACCCTGGCCACGCGGCACCTCTCCTCAGCTGCACAATGACCTACTGTTCTGAGAGCTTGTCACCAAAGAGCAGCGCTGTCCTCAG
Source organism: Physeter macrocephalus (assembly GCF_002837175.3). Taxonomy (NCBI): domain Eukaryota; kingdom Metazoa; phylum Chordata; class Mammalia; order Artiodactyla; family Physeteridae; genus Physeter; species Physeter macrocephalus. The sequence goes on from NC_041233.1 coordinate 75,937,984, forward strand.
TGGGCTGGGAGGAAGGCCTTGGTCTGGGTAAACGTCCAGCAGGACCCAGCCTGGGCCTGGGGCCTCATCCGCAAGGCTTCCTGGACCTTCGCCTGGCCAGGGCTTTGTCAGGAAGAGAATGGATCCATAGTGTCGGATGCACAGGCCTTCTCTCGTTTTCTCCTCTGAAATTGGTCCTTTGCCTTGGGAGGGCCAGGTAGCTGGTGGAAGAAGCCCTTTGGAAGCGAATTGGAGTTTAAAGCCCAGCTCGTGGCTTATTTGACCTCGGGCACGTAACTTCTTTGTGCCTCAGTCTTTTCATCTTCAAAGCGGGGATAATAGAACCACCATGTGACGAGTCAGCACAAAAGAGGATCTCACAAAATGGAGCTCTTATTATGAGCCATTTCTGTGACCTCCATGAGATTCTTGGGATTATCATGCATTTGACCTTTTTTTTTCCAGAATCCAAGCCAATGGGAAGGTATAGTACATATCTAGTACATATCTCTAGTACATACCTCTGTGCCTTCCACAGAGGACGTGATCTTGAAAAACTTTCCTTGGCCACATCCTAACCGAACTCAGAGTCATAGACTGATTTGTATGCATCAGTTAATGCATTTGTATGCATTAACCATGTAATATATTACATTGTATTAAACGTAATATATTACTTTGGGGCATGTGAAAATATTACCTGGGTTATAGGACATATTTTACTTCTAGTGAATGAAATTTAATCCCTTATGACAATATTTTCTTTCAATGGGAAAGGTTTTCCTGAGATGCCACCAGATGAAATATTATGACACAGTAGACTGGAATTTGCCAAAAACACAGGACTGGGAAAAAGTCCTTGCTGTACTCTATCCTAGTCTGGGGACCTTGGGCCTCAGCTTCCCTATCCATAAAAAGGCGGTGGGATGGGGCTTAGGCTGTGCCCTACCTAAGGATCTCGAAGCTTTGACATTTCCTGTGTCGGTGACCATTGGGAAGCCCAGTAAGCAGAAAAAATTCCAGTTGTCAGAAGCTGCCCTTGGGACCCGCCGTCTCAGCAGCAAGCAGGCTCTGTGACTTTTCTGGGCTGCCTGAGCTGGCTCAGAACCTCCTTGAATATATGGCACAAGATGACTGCAGTTCTGGCCTGGACCATGCCACGCTGCCATAATTAACAGTTGTTGCAAAGCGTATCTAGCAGATTTAAAAAAATACCTCCCAAAGATTATAAAAGACTTTAATTAGAATTTCACAAAGATGGAGTCTGAGGTTCGCTAATTGCCATTCCAGATTTTTTTTCAGTTCTCGGCACAGCTTCAGAGATACGGCGAGAACAGTGTTTTAAGGCCACGGTACAATGTGACAACAGGGATAGATATGCTAATTTCTTCATTCACTCCACTTCACTTCTTTTATTCTTTCCAATTAAAGCAAATGCTACTGAAACTGTAATTAAGCCAGGGCTGGGCCCTGATTGCCTGCTGTTTTAATGAAACCCTATTGATTTTTCTTTTCTTTCTGATGGCCACATGTGGTGCTCGATGGTCAAACACATGCCCTGCTATAGTGTCCCCAGCAAAACTTAATTTTGGCCTGGTAAGATGGGGGCCATCTTTCAGTGTGTAGGGCCCCACCTGTGAGGTCACGCTAGGAGGAGAAACACCCACAGCTCCGACTATCCATCTGGAAGGAGCGAAATGCCTTCGCGAAGAGCCCCAACGTCCTTTCATTCTGGTACTGTTTCCATTGTGTATGGAGCGTGTTAGTTAAACTCTAGTGGCTTAACTAAGCTGGCTGTTAAAATCTGGGCAATCTGGAGCCCGGGAAATATATATTCTTGACAGATGTTCACAAGCCAGAGAGCAGTTTTAGAGACAAAGTAGCGGAAGAACATTTTACTTCTCTTTGGCATTAATTCGAGAAAGAAGTTTTTCATGAAATGTCTTTCTCAGGTGATTCTTGCACTTACGGCCCACCCTTGCAGTGAATCCACAGAAGTAATGCAAGTAAAATGAGGAGGAGGAGTGTTGGGAACTGAACACCTTAATAGCCCAACAGATATTTAAGGGTGCAAACTAATATATTCTGATCAGAAGGTATGGTTTCAGACAGTGGTGGCTTTTTACACCTAGCGACAGGGTTCACCGCGTGGGGCTCGGAGAGAAGCATCGCTCGGAGAGAAGCATGAGCTCGTGTTTCCGAACTAGCCCGAAGTTGTTGGAGTGGAGTCATTGCTCAGGGTTATGGGCCAGATTCAGGCAGCAGGAAGCAGAAATCACCCCTCACGTTCCTGAGCTGGTTCCCATCAAAGCCTTTGTTGATGCCTCCCTGGGAGGGGGTACACGTGGAGCAGGGAGGCGGCACACGGACCCGGACAGCCTGAATCTTCTTTTCTCGTCCTTCTCTTCTCTGGCTCCTTCTCCGCCTCTCCCCGCCAGATTCTCACAGATCTGTGAACTTCTTCCCATACTGGGACAATTGCAGGAGATTCCTAGAGAATTTGAGTGGACATATTCTTGCTGTTCTAAAAAAAAAAAAAGCTGCTGGGTCACGAGACTCACACCTTCGCCACGCCAGCCAAATCATCAGATTCTAATTCATCGACTGCCCACTGCGTGCTCGGCGCTGGCTAGCTGCTTTGCATAGGTCATCTCACTATGACCCCGTTATGCCCCCACTGAATAGAAGAGGAAACAGGCCAAGGGAAATCGGCACAGTTATTAACACTCTGTAGCAGAGGCAGGGAAAGCGGGTAAAACGCAAACTGCTCTCCAGGCATTGGTGACAGGACCCAGCCCATCCTCCCTTGCAAGTTAGTCCTTCTCTCCTCTTGTGAGTAAGATGTAAGCCCCCTGAGGGTAAGCTGAGGCAGGGGTTGTCCTGTACATTGTAGGAGGTTTAGCCACACCCCTGGCTTCAACCCACTAGATGCCAGGAGCACACCCCCCATCGTGACAACCAAAAATATCCCCAGACATTGCCAAATGTCCTCTGGGGAAGAAAACAGCTTCTGCTTGAAAATCACTGGTCTAGACATTCAGGTTTTGTTTGCTTGAAACATGGCACCATTTAAAAACATGCACACCAAATACCAAAAAATTGGGTAGCAACGTACTTGTTTTAAATAAAAATGGAAGGTCAAAATTCAGGCTTAAAGACTAGAAAAAGAACCACAATGATTTTTTTTTTTGACAGGCCCTGGGACCTTCTCCAAGAAAAAGCTCAGGAAAGAGCAGGGCCCGGGTGTCAGAAGACTTGTGCAGCCTCAGGCTGCTCCGTGCTGGCTGGATGGGGTTGAGTGCCAAGTCCCTGGTGCCATGAATTTTTGTCGTTAATGTGATGAGGATGTTGTAGTGATTCATCTCTGAGGGTCCTGGTTAAGACTGACATCCTTAATAATTGAACAGAAGCATAACGAGTGCTACAAATGTAGAATCAGGGAATTTCCAGTGTGGGGCAAAATTCATAACATCTGAGAAAGGTAGGGAAGGAGAGAGAGAGAGAGAGAGAGAGAGAGAGAAGCGCAGAAGATGCATCTAAGTGATGGGAGAAACCGCACCGGAGACTCACTACACATTGTGAATATTCACTCAAGAACCTGGCCTCAAATCATCTGAAGGTTTCCATGCAGACTCCTGGATGCCCTCATCTCTTTGTATAAGAAAAGTCATACAGAAGACTGGATTCTCTTTACAGAGATTCGCTTTACCTCTCTGTCAGGAAGGCATTACTTGTCCAGAAGAAAACCAATTAGTTGTTGCTTGTGGTCACTTGTATCCCTGCTGCACTGCTCAGGGTCAGGGAGAAGCCTGGTTCTGAGATGCTGCAGGATTCTGGAAGCAAAGTAGCAGATGGTATCTTGAGAGTGGTTGCCCCGGCAAAATTCCCCGGAAGAGAGAAAATTTGGAATTGTTTAAAAAGCAAGAGTAAGTTGTCTTAAAGCTGCAATTCCCAGGGCTGACCCCCCAAAAGCAGAGCATTTAAGGCTGTTTCCCCACTAAGTATGGGTGAAATAGAAGGAACAGGGCATCTCTTTCATAACATCTATTCAGAAAGAGCTGGCTTCCTATTTGGGCAACAAGATCCCTCCCTTCTCACTTGCTTTGCCTTCATTTCATCTTTCAGGAACCACACCTATAGGAACAAGCCATTTTTGAGAACCCCTCAGAACCAGTGACCTTCTTTTTACAGATGAAGAAGAAAGCCAGATTTTTTAAATTGGTTTTTAAAAGATTGCATGTACTTTTGACAGAGACGAAAGACCCTTCTCCTGGGTGTTATCTCTGACACCTTGCTTGTTAGGACCAGAGAGAGAAAAAAATGGACCCCAGGAACGGAGCTGCAGGGACCCTAGAAAAAGGGGACACCATCACGCCACCTTCGAGTTCCGTCAACTGTCAAGTTAATTAGAACGAAATTAAAAACACATTTGCCAAGATGTTCCGCAGCCAAACCAGTTAAATAGAGATTTTAACAAAATTGAAAGCATATTATACTGAGATTTGTGGATCCTGGCCCGGTGAGTGAGTGCTGAAAGTGTGATAAAATAACAAAATTGCTGCCTAATAATCTATAGAATAATATTGTCAACTAATGGATTATAATAAAATAAAAGCTGTTATTAGGGTAAAACATTATAACAAAAAATCCAACTTTTATTTGCAGCACCTCCCCCTTAATGGTTTTGAGCATTTTGAAAGGTAATTTAAACAAGTACATTGTATCCTTATTGAAACTGCTTCATCTCGCTGGCTGCTGAAAATGGCTTTAACCACCCTTCGGAACAAAAGCACCCCTAATAAGACAACAAAAAGCCCCAAGCAATGGCCCAGCAGCTTCGCGCTCTGGCGAGGAGGAGCGGAGCCTCTGAGGCAGCAGCTTTCTCCCCGCTTGTAATTAGATGAATTAAAAGGACAAAGTGGTTAATGTAACTGTTGTCCGGGGGGTGGGAGTGGGGTGCCCAGCCCTTTTCATCCCGTCCATTTCAGACAAGAGCCTGTGGCTTCTGCTTCAGCAATGCCGAGAAGAATGTTGGCGGGGAGGGAAATTAACAAGCTTAATCTGCAAGGAATCTGCTCTGAGTCATGGATGAAATGTATCTCGAGCAACGAAAGGCTAGTCATTCCTGCTTCCTTTTATATACCTAATAAAACTTACAATAAATTAACTGCATTCTAGTTTGCAGCCAGGCTTTAATCAGGGATGAGGCGCCGGGTAGTCAAATTACAAGGAGCCTTCAACTGGTGCATTTCAGTTATGTAGGAAGGAGGGTGGGGTCCACGCTAATTAGCCTTCCTTCCGATGTTGATATTCGAGTACTGGTTCATCACTGGGGTTCATGTTTTTCAGTAACAGGATAGTGAGAAGGCGGGTGTATATTATCAATCCAGGTCAGCTTGACTGCGGGGGCGAGTAGAGTTCTCGGGAGAAAATCTTTGCAAGACAAATTGATTCTCTTATACTTCTACATCTAATTGATTCCATGACGTCTCCTTGATAACTTTGCACGTTGTATTCTATGAGCTACTCCTATTCTTCACGCTGACCTATTAGCAATGCTACCATCATGGTTATATCTCACGGTGAAAAGAAAAATGAATTCTCATTCAGGTCCTGAGTTTCATTCTCTGTAGAACTGAGAAACTGACCCAGCTGGGTTTAGTGCCTGAGAAAGTCCAACAACTGTGGCAGGATCAGTGAGAGGGATAAACTCCATCCCTGCCTGCCATTTTGTACTCTTGGCCTAACCTTGACTCAAAACAGCAACTTGGAGCCTTCCTTGACCTGTGGGCCAATTATGACTTTGTTTTATTATAAAAAATAGAAAGTGGAAAATTAAATTCAGTAGCTCCAATTACTAAATGATTCATCTGGCTGGTTAATGAAGCTGCACATTATGGTAACAAGATAAAGGCAGTGAATAACATGTGGGGATCAGTGGCTACAGGCCAGCTGTGCATGGCGCCATTGAAAACGCACAGCTGAAGCGCCTGTACCTGGAGACGGATGGCATGACATGGCGAGCTGGGGCGGGGAGACAGAAGGGGGAGGCACGTGGTGGGGGGGGGGGCATTTGCTTCTCAGAGAGACCTGAGGAGGCTAAGTCAGGGGCTGACAACACTCCAGGGGGCTGGGCTGAGCCTTCTTGGTGGTGGGAAGGGCCAAGCCTTCAGTGGGAGACCTGTGCCACTGACGGAAACAGTGCCGGGTTATCCGGGGGAAGGCTGGGCTCAAGGCTGAAGGCCCCTCGAGGCTCTGGAACTTCAAGTAGCCCTCAGGATGGGGAGATGGGAGCGTTAGGAGCAGAGAGACTGTGGCAAGGGTCCATGCTGTCTGTGTTCTCAGCCATTTCCTAAGCCGTTGTTGGGATCCAGGCTCACAGAGGTGAAGGGTGGGGCCCTGGGTTGATCCCTGGCCCCTCCAGCTCCCAGCTTTGGAAACTCAGCAGGGCATGCTTTTCCCCATCTGTAAAATGGGCACAATCACAGCAAGCACCTTGTAGATCTAAGTATTATCATTTGTTTCGGTGTCGTTAGCAGCAGTTATAGTCATATAGCTATCGTATCCCGCCCCCGCCCCTTGGGCCTCTACCGCAGCATGTGTTTCCCAACACCTTTGCTCTGATGACATCCTTTGTCCATGTTTCTGCAGGGGGGGGGGTGCTCAGGTAACCCTAGTGCCCTCCACACTTCTGAGCCCAGGGAGGCCCTTGATGAACACTGCTTATGTAAGGACATTTCCAGATTTTCCCATTTACTCTGCTGAGCAAGCACTCGGGTCATTTCAGAAGATGCTATTACAAGAACAGGTCTGTCCTCTCACCAGACTTACTGTCTCCACTTTGCTTTTGGGAATTCTGGTTCTTACTCTCGGGTTCTCCTGGGTACTCACTCCTAACTGGTTGTGAGGAGCAGGGGGGCCTCCGGCTGCTTTCCCAGTGGCCCTCAGATGACTCTATCATTATTCCCACTGCTTGAACTGAATCAGTCTGATCCCATTCTATAAAAAAATACTCATCCAATAGCAAGAATAACCTCAATTTTAAAGGCAACCTATTCTATGCTGCATGGTGAAAGGAACCTGGGATTTTGAATTTGCATCTCGGCCCTCTTGCGAGCTGTGGGACTTGAGCAAGTCCCTTCACCTCTTGGGGATTGGTGACAATGATGTACCTTGCTGCTGTCAGGTGGTTGTGAGCCAGGCTCTTTGGAAATGGTGAAGTGTTAGGTCATGTGTCCATGTCCACATGTCAGTTCTCTTTCCCATTCTCTGGAGTGGTGGGAAAGTGGAGCATCTCTTATGTTTATCAAGTGCCTGCCTCCTAGAAGTTGGGCCCAGGAACTGGGCCAGTGAACTTGCAAATCACCCTTAGCTTTGATGCTTCCTGCGTCATGGGCGCAGCCCCCAGCCCCCAGCACAGTCAGCCCATTGCTTGTGCAGAGGAGCAATGCCAGGTGAACCCTGCCTAGAGGTTTGCCTCCTGCTCTTCACCTGCATGCACCTGTCAAAGCCCCCTCCACTCTGTGAGGATTAGAGCCTGTATTACTTTCATTGTCATCAGAATTGTCCTAACTCAGTCATAATCGTCTCAACCATGATTGGTTGAGCATTTACTATGTGCCGAGACTTTCCAGATGTGATCTCTATTTAGGCCTCAATGACAGGTTAAGAGAATTCAGGCATTCCTTGCTCCCAGTTTGGAAAGACTTGTTTCTATCTGTCTCTAAGGTACAAAAGATAAGCAAGACATCTTAATCCTGGGGAGAGTGTGAGTCAGAGAAGCTTTTGGATACCTGAGGGTCACCCACACCTCTCACTGCCATCATGCGTGCTAACAGCCCATGCTCCAGGTGTTGCAAGACCAGGGTGGTAATTGAGGGGCAACATTTGGGGCTGGGGGGGTCTCTGGACAATCCTGAATATGGCCAATAATTGTGGCGATCTGGCTTCTGTAGTCATTAACTATCTTTTTACTAAAAGATTATAATTTTGCAAAGTTAATCCAATTAACGATGTGAATGGACTTGGGACCTTGTGTAAATGGTCATTGTTTAATTGAAGTATAGTTGGCATACAATATTGTATTAGTTTTAGGCGTACAATGTGTTGCTTTGACATTTATATACATTACAAATTGATCACCACGCTAAGTCTAGTAACCATCTGTCACCATACAAAGTTATTACAATAATATTGACTATATTCCTTATGCCGTACGTTACATCCTCGTGACTTATTTATTTTGTAACTGGAAGTTTGTACGTCTTAATCCCCTTCATCTATTTTGCCCAATCCCAGCTCTCTCCCCTCCGGGGACCACCAGTTTCTCTTCTTTCATTTCTGATTTTATCTATTTGGGCCCTTTCTCTTTTTTCCTTGATGAGTCTGGTTAAAAGTTTGTCAGTTTTCTTTATCTTTTCAAAGAATTAGCTCTTAGTTTTATTGATCTTTTCTATTGTTTTTTAAGTCTCTATTTCATTTATTTCTGCTCTGATTTTTATTATTTCCTTCCTTCTACTAACTTTGGGTTCTGTTTGTTCTTCTCTTTCTAGTTCCTTTAGGTGTAAGGTTAGATTGTTTGAGGTTTTTCTTGTTTCCTGAGGTAGGCCTGTATCACTATAAACTTCTCTCTTAGAACTGCTTTTACTACATCCCATAGATTTTGGAACATTGTTTTTTCATTTGTCTCAAGGTATTTTTTTATTTCCTCTTGGATTTCTTTGTGGATCCATTGGTTCTGTATATATCTATTAAATTCACCTGATCTAACATGCTTAAGGCCAATGTTTCCTTACTGATCTTCTGTTTGGATGATCTACCCATTGACGTAAGTGGGGTGTTAAAGTCCCTTACTGTTATTGTATCACTGTCAATTTCTCCCTTTCTGTCTATTAATATTTGCTTTATATATTTAGGCGCTCCTCTGTTGGGTACATAGCTGTTTACAATTGTTATGTCCTCCTGTTGGATTGATTCTTTTATCATTATGTAGTGCCCTTCTCTGTCTCTTGTTTTAGTCTTTGTTTTAAAGTCTATTTTGTCTAAGTATTGGTACCTGGCTTGCTTTTCATTTCTATTTGCATGGAATAATTTTTTCCATCCTCTCACTTTCAGACTGTGTGTGTGTGTGTGTGTGTGTGTGTGTGTGTGTGTGTGTCTTTAAATCTGAAGTGAGTCTCTTGTAGGCAGCATGTATATTGGTCTTGATTTTTTTAATCTATTCAGCCATCCTGTGTCTTTTGATTGGAGCATTTAGTCCATTTAAACTAATTATCAGTAAGTATGCACTTATTGACATTTTGCTACTTGTTTTCTGGTTGTTTTTGTAATTCTTATCTGTTCCTCTCTTCTCCTTTTCTCTTCCCTTGTGATTTGATGACTTTTCTTTAGTGTTATTTTGTATTCCTGAAGCTTTATTTTGTGTGTCTCTGTTATAGGTTATTGGTTTGCAGTTACTGAGTTTCATACATAACAACCTATGTATATAGCTGTTTATTTTAAATTGATGGTCGCTTATGTTTGAGAGCACCATAAAATCATTAAATTTTTACTCCCCCACCAGGTTTTATGTTTCTGACATCATATTTTATGCTTTGTGTATCACTTAGCTAATTATTTTAGATATAGGCGATTTCACTACTTTTGTGTTTTAACCTTCATACTAGTCTTATAGGTGGTTGATCCACTACCTTTACTATATGTTTCCCCTTACTAGCAAGGTTTTTTTTCTTTCATAGTTTTCTTGTTTCTAGTTATGGTCTTTTATTTTCTGTTTAAATTAGTCTCTTTCATATTTCTTGTAGTATCGATTTGGTGGTGATGAACTCCATTAGCATTTGCTTGTCTGGGAAGCTCTTTATCTCTCCTTCAATTCTGAATGATAACTTGGCTGAGTAGAGTATTCTTGGTTGTAAGATTTTTCTTTTCAGTGCTTTGAATATATCGTGCCGGTCCCTTCTGGCCTGAAAATTTTCTGCTGAAAAATCAGCTGATAGTCTTATGGGGGTTCCCTTGTATATAACTAGTTGTTTTTATCCTGCTGCTTTTAAGCTTTATCTTTATCATTTATGCTTTATCTTTAACTTTTGACATTTTAATTGTAATGTGTCTTGGTCTCTTTGGGTTCAACTTGTTTGGGACTCTCTGTGCTTCCTGGACTCAGATGTCTGTTTCCTTTGCCAAGTTAGGGAAGTTTTCAGCCGTTATTTCTTCAAATTAGTTTTCTGTCCCTTTCTCTCTTTCTTCTTCTGGGATCCGGATAATGTGAATGTTAGTATGCTTGATATCATCCCAGAGGTCGCTTAAACTATCCTCATTTTTTTTTTTTTTTTTGTGGTATGCGGGCCTCTCACCGTTGTGGCCTCTCCCGTTGCGGAGCACAGGCTCCGGACACGCAGGCTCAGCGGCCATGGCTCACGGGCCCAGCCGCTCCGCGGCATGTGGGATCTTCCCGGACCAGGGCACGAACCCATGTCCCCCGCATCGGCAGGCGGACTCTCAACCACTGCGCCACCAGGGAAGCCAAACTATCCTCATTTTTAAAAATTCTTTTTTTTTTTTTTTTTCGCTATTCTGGTTGGGTGATTTCTACTACTCTGTCTTCCATTCTTCTGCATCAGATCCTGTAATCTGCTGTTGATTTCCTCTAGTATATCTTTCATTTCAGTTATTGTCTTCTTCAGTTATGATTAGTTTCTTTTAATATTTCTTATCTCTTTTTTGAAGTTCTCACTGAGTTCATCCACTCTTCCCCCAAGTTTGGTGAGCCTCCATACAACTACCCCCGGCTGGAGATCCTGACATGAGGCTTGGACCCCTCACTCCTCACGAGGGAATTTCGTGGTTATGACATCCCTCCTGCTTGTGGGTTTCCACCCTAGGGGTGTAGGTTCTGACTAGACGGCATCTCTGCCCCTCCTACCCATCTCCTGTGGCCTTTTCTTTACATCCCTAGCTGTAGAAAATCTGTTCTGCTAGCCTTCAGGTTGTTCTCAGAGATAGTTGCTCTACATGTCATTGTAGTTTTGGTATGACTGTGAGAGGAGGTGAGATCAGGGTCTTCCTATGCCGCCATCTTGATCCAGCCCTCTCCCCAGCATAATTTAATATAAACATGTGCTTTACAGGGCAAAAGCCTTCATGTTATATATTCCCAGAAAGTCAATGGAAAGTGAAACTAATATCTATGTGAACCTTAAAATTAAGAGGCATGAATAATATGCTGCCTTGGAGTGTGGGGTTTTGCTTTGGTTGCTTTTACTCTTTTTTCCTGCTCTCTGGTAACAACAGCTTGATAACAAGATTCATGTGGAGGATGGAGGAGCATCAGGAGAGGGGAAGGCAGAGAAAGGGCTGCCATGAAAGATTCCTAGGTGTTGGGAGAGGATGTGGATGAGAAGAGAACACAAAGGAAATGTGCTTTTGCGCACGTAGCTTGGGTGGATCTTGGGTGACTGCTAGGCAGGGCTCTCAGGGAGGGTTGGGCCTAGATTCCAAGTTCTGAGCAAAGGTTGGGCATTCAGGCCAGTCCTGTAGTCCAAGATGTCTACATACAACACAAGAGTCGAAGCTTCAGGGACAGAGTGGGCAGTGGGTCTGGGGTAGGGGGCCAGGCAAGGGCAAGGCTGACCAGCTGGTGAGCCCCAGAGTGAGGAGACTGCAGCTCTAGAGAGTGAGAGGTTGTCTTCCTTGACCTCCTTTCGGTATGTCCATGACCTTCAGCTTGCAGGTGTTTGACAGGGCCCTGGTGCCAGAAAGGGGAGCCCACGGGCCATAGGAAACCCTGATTCTGGGATGCAGGAGTACGCGCTGACTTCCAACACCTGCTTCTGCTTCCTGGTAGGAAGGTGGATCGCCAGACCTTTCATCTCTGGACCGGACTTTCGGGGGTGCGGGAGAGGGGAGTCTGTAGGCTGTAGGCTACAACAGCTGCTCTTGCGTAAAAGCAAAATCAGGACTGTTGGAGGGAGCCATCTTCAAACATGTCCTTGGTGATTTTAACGCTCACAGATCTGAAAAACACAGATGAAGTGGATGCTTCTGCTTGAGGCCCTGCTGTGCTGATGCCTGACTCGTTATAACAGAAACCAGTCATTAAGGCTCCGATGGTTCAGTCCCACTGCGAAATGGCTTGTTCCTTGGCTCCCAGTTAGAAAGCTGATTGATCAGAGGCGCGCGGGAGGGAACGCGTAGGGAGTGACTCAGCAGTTCCCTGAGGCTCTTGTGCAGGCCTACAGCTGGCTTCATTTGGGCTGATGTCACCCATTTGTAGTTCTAGAAGTTTCAGAAACATCTGCTGTTTGTCTTTCTCCTCTGTTTAAGAGATCTTTCAGCAGTGCCCTTCCTGGGTGTGAAAAGTTCCCTCTGAGACGCTCTGGAAGCAGAGACACTGGGCCACCGTCCCTTCCCTTCCCTCCTTCCTCTGCTCACCTTCCAAAGCCCCCACTGAGCAGCCAGCTGGCAGTGCCCCGAGGCTCCGGAAACGGTGGGTTCTGGGCACGCAGGTCCTCTGAACTCTTGGTCGGCGTGGGCAGTCCACCCCTTTGGCCTCACCTAATGAACCGGCTATAACTACAAGCCACAAATGTTGCAGAGAGATCTTGGGTACCAGGTACCACTACTCTCTGTTCTTTAAAGGCCACTGTTAAGTAGGCTGAGGAGGAAGCAAATACTCTTGGCGCTTGCTGTCCTGCTGCCTGGACTGCTTCATCAACTGGCAGCTTACCTGAGAGGCACGCCTCAAAATAGCAACCCTCCCTGTCCTCCATTTTTATTTTTCTCCAGGATGCTATCACCACCTGGCATCCTATATGTTCCACCTACCTATTTGTTTCTTGTCTGTCTCTCCTCACTAGAATGCAGGCTCCGTGAGGGCAGGACTTTGGGTTGACTTGCTGCTGTATTCCTGACACCTAAACACTGTCTGGCATGCAGCATATACTCCATAAAGATCCGTTTAAGGAATTCATGATTGGGCTTAAGGAAAATATGGGGCGTAATAGGCCCCGGGTGGCCGCGTTGAAGTCCTAACCTATTCTTCCACAGAAGCTGCCTTTGGTTATTTCCAGCCTTCGTGTTGGGGACTGGGGCTTTAAAAAAAATTTATTATTTATTTATTTATTTGGCTGTGTTGGGTCTTTGTTGCTGTGCGCGGGGGCTTTCTCTAGTTGTGGTGAGCAGGGGCTATTCGTTGCGGTGCGCCGGCTTCTCATTGTGGTGGCTTCTCTTGTTGTGGAGCATGGGCTCCAGGTGCGCGGGCTTCAGTAGTTGTGGCACACGGGCTTCAGTAGTTGTGGCGCACGGGCTCTAGAGCGCAGGCTCAGTAGTTGTGGCGCACGGGCTTAGTTGCTCCGCGGCACGTGGGATCTTCCCGGACCAGGGCTCGAACCCGTGTCCCCTGCATCGGCAGGCGGATTCTCAACCACTGCGGCACCAGGGAAGCCCCTGGGGACGGGGGCTTTGGGCCCGGCATTTCCTCCTGTGGAGTATCCTTGCCTCACCACACATGCCGCCATTTAGACTGTACAGCTATTTAGTGAGAGGGCAAGAAAATCATAAAACTCCTGCTAAAGCTAGAGAGATAACGGGTCAGAATGAAAGCAGCCCACCCAGTCCAGCCTGGCTGAGCTTCTCCTTCAGTTTATCTGTTTTATTCATTCAGCAAATATTGGGTGCCTCTAAGGGGGAGGCACTGTGCTGGGTGGGCCCCGGGGGCATAATAAGCAGAAGTGGGGCGCTTCACCCCTACACTGTGCTTGCATTCCGTAGAGGAGGAAGGCACTGATTTAAAAAAAAATCACATAACCCAATACATTTTTGCACCTTATCGTCGGGGCAAGGAGGAAAAGCAGACAGGGCTGTACTACTGAGTCCTGGGAGCCTGACGGGACCGGTGGTGGAGGTTCTGGGCAGCCTTCCCCGAGGAGTGACGTTTGACGTGAAGTCTGAAGAGAAGCAGCTAACGAGGCGGGGCTTGGTGGGGGGGCCATCGGGGGAGAGCTTTCCAGGCACAGGACACAGTATGCGGAGGCGCAGAGACAGGGAGTATTATGGCGCACCTGAGGAATTAAGCAAAGACAGCACTCGCTTCCCACCTTCAGCCTGATCCTTATGGAGACACCTGCTTCTTTCTTGCTGGGGTCGAGGTTTGAAGATGAACTTGCCTTTTCCCAAGCTTCCTGAACTTAAATATTTGTGCCTTCCCGAACGTCCTTGGCACCTTTTGGAAAGCCATGCCTTCCTTAGACCCCTTCTGCCTGGGAAAAGCCCTACGCAGGGAGGAGATGGGAGCCAAGCCTCTCTCCCTGGATACCTTTCTGTCTCTGCACTGTAGCTGAGTTACACCCCAGAGCTTCCGGAAATCTCTCCAGTGACATCTCGGCTCCATTTCTTGAGGAAATGTTCAATTAAAGGGTAATGGGCTGGAGGTGTGAAAACAAAAAACTGCCGTCGGTTGACACAGCAATGCCCCTTTTACTGACCGAGCGATAGAGCATGGAATTAACATTCTAGAGCTTCTAAAGTAGCGTGCCTCTTTTAATATATGAAATATAATATCCCAACTGTATGCTAATTGTTTAATAATATAGTTAGTTAGGTCTGAGTTGTGAAAATCCTGACCAGGGTAATTACAGCGCGTAATGCTGTAATTAATGGTGTTAGAAGATCCGTTTTCTGAAAATTGGGTTCTCTCTGTGACTGTCATGAACAATGGCACCATCTGGGTGGAGGGAGAGGGTGGCTTTCTCAGGGACCAAACTTGACCTTGGTGGCTATTTCTAACCAATTGTCATTGACCGCCTGGAGGAGAGGAGCTGTTGCCCCACAGACCACCTGGCTACAAGGCTAGAGACGGTCTCTAAGTCACGGCGGCGTCTTTCTAGCAGCGGGGCCTATGTGGGTGTATCATGCCTGTAGGTGGTGAAGGGCAAATATGTTCTAATAACCTGGTCTCCGCTTTTGAAGAGCGCTCAGCCATTCATCCATTTCACAAAGGTGTTTTCTGAGCCCCTGCCGAGTACCAGGCTCTAAGTGAGAGTTCCTGCCCCAGCGTTGCTTCTCGGTGGCAGGACAGGCAGGCAAGGGAGGAAGCACTGAGCTCTAAGTGTGAGTGCAGGCTGTGCACGGCCATGCCTCCATCCTGAGCACCGCCCAGGCCTGAGAGAGCGGCCCCTGGCCTGGAGTTCTCAGACATCTAGAGAACCAGGGAGGTTGAACACAACTGGGAGAGCAACGCGTGGCTGGTTGGAAACCCTCGGTCGCAGCAGACTGGTGCTTGGGAGACGATGCTTTTGTGTGATGAACCCGATTTTTCCATTTTAAACTAGCTGTTTTGGCTTTGGTGTGGGCAAAACTCCAGGGAAAGCAATAATTAAGTATTGAACCATCTTCTGCCCTGACACAAACAACCGTGGTGACTTCAGGGTCCTGTGCTATGTCATTGAATGTCGGATTTGATCACAAATCCTTGTCCGGACAGAAACACTCACCGGTGGAAACGTCTGAAGAAGGACCTGTTAGTTCAGACTAGTGGCTGCTGATCAGGATGCCCTCGTTAATCTGTACCACAGTCTTGTTCTCTTTTACAAGAGAGCATATTATAGACGGAAGCAAACCGACAGAGGTCTTTCACATAAGGACAGAATCCCTTCCATAGCCTAATTTGTGCAAATTCAAGACTCTCGCCCTCTTGAGTAAAAGCTAAGATAAATGGGAGTGGTGAGGCACCACGAAGCTTTGTTGTAAGTGTTTCCTACTTGAGAGGGGAGGTGGTCTGCGGTGGTTATTGATTGTGTGTGTCCAGCATCCTTTCTTTTACCCTCCTTTTGTGGGAACGGTGCCTCTTTCCTTTGGAGACCCCCTTCTCCTCCCATGCAGTCGTGGTGGGTCCGCTACCCTCGGTGTGCTGCCCCCTCCTGGCCATAGGGGGAAGTACATGACCTAGGAGGTCCAGGGGCAGCAACGCACCGTCCTGACAGGTGAGGAATCCTGGCAGTGGACGTGTGAGTAGAGCTGGGTGCCCCAGGGTCCGGCCCCAGGGCTGATGTAAAAATGCGAGAAAAAAGAAAGTCTCTCTCTTTCTCTCTGTGTGTCTCTCTGTTGGGCTGGCTTAGCTGGGGTTGCTGGTGGTCACGTTCCCCACCTGTGGCAGGAGTGAGGTGAAGCAGAGGTAAGGGAAAATGTGAGGCGGGTGGTTGGCTGGCCGCGTGGCTGAGTGGGAGAGAGACTTAGGATGGAGAGACGGGGAGAGAGAGGCAGAAAGAAGGACTAACAGAAGATGCAGAAGCCCCTCCGTTCACCCCCATCTTCCCACCCACACACAGCTGGGGTGCAGACTCGGTCCGCAAGGTACTAATTCTTTAGCACACACTTAATTTGGGGTTACCCCAATATCCCTTATACCCTAATGAATCTCCTTTATTTGCACAGTAGTTGGAGGAAGGTTGTGCTCACCTGCGAACAAAGGAGTTCTAACTAATCTGAGGAAGTCACAAGACAGAGAATGTCTTTTAGTTGAGTGATGTCACAAGACATCTTCAGAAGGGATGCAGTGCTTCAAAGATTCTAGAGCATCAGTTTTGGAAAGGACCAGAGCTGCCATCCTATACAGTAGCTTTGTGAGATTTAAGAGATAGTTCTTGAAAAATATTTGGTGGTCATGAAAGTGGGAAAAGGCGGATGAAGTAAGCTGTTTAACAAGTTTCTTTATTGCAGGACTTCTCAGAGCCTTTACAGTGCTGAGGAGCAGTGAGCGTCTGCAAGAGGGGAGTAGAGAATGCAGCATTTCTCAGAACATTTAAATGTGAGAGCCTTTTATAATTCATTAACATTGCACAGTCGTAATGTAGTTCAAGTCATTCAAGTCACTCAGGTGGCTGAGACTTGGATTTTGAAGCCACACAGCTGGAACACGGTTATCGTCTGACCTGGAAACCGGGGCCCTGTAAGAGCTCTGCCATCGCTTTCCACCTTCTCTCCTGCAAGTGTGTTGTGGAAAACAGACATCCAGACTTGACAAGGGGTGCCCTACTGGCAAGACCCTCGCTCTGAGCGAAGGTGCTGTGTGTCTCTGGCAATGACATGAAAGCATTGGCTGGGACACAGAACGGCCAGGTCTAAAAGGGATTTCCCCAGAGCATTCTCATCTAATTCTAACAAGCAGAGTGGGTCCCAGGAGAGCAGGGTCTAGGTGACGTATGGCCACTGTTACGGCACCCAGTTGGCCAGATGTCTTCAATGGTGATGGACGTTCACCTGGAAGGTCATTACCGCAGGCATTGGAAGTGCCCCCTAATTTTAGAAACACTAAATAATTCATGTTGGCCACTGAGAAAAAATTCAAGGCCAGTCTGTGTTAATTCACCCAAAGTGAATTTTGACCTATTACTGTTGTTGCTGTTTGGTGCCATGGAGCAAGTTACGGCAAAACAGTGGAACGGCTTTGTGTTTGTTCTCCTGCAGATGAGAAATTAGGAGAGCCTCGTGATGGTGTATTACTGTTCAAATAGGGAAAACAGTGCAAAACCCAGTGTTTTTTCTAAAAGAGAAAAGTAAAAGATTTAAAGTTTTGAGTCAGTATTTCTCAATATAATACTTATATTTATGCATACGTGTGTATGTAGTTCATTGGAGCCGTCCTACGATGGTTATTTGAATGCTTCTTTAGGATTTCTAGCTAGAGAGGCCAGAAAGGCCACTAGATACACCATCTCTGTTTATTGCCCTAATAAGGCACAGGGGCTGGGGCCCTTGGCGAGCAAAGGGATACTCAGATGGGCTTCTGGTGGTCCTTTCTCTGAGAGCAGGGAGAACAGCCCCAGTGACTTGGACTACTCAGGACCCCCCCAAAAAATGAAGGAGAAAAAATCCACTTTTGGATTATTTATTATAATTATTCAGACACAAGCCCAGGGGCTGGAACGCACACGAGGAAGCCCGTTTGGTGGCCCCGATGTCATTCGCTAACAGTTTTCAGGAGTGGGTCCCAATCAGTCAACTGGAATGCCTGTCACAAGCGGGACAAGAAGACGAGGACAGTCACGGGGCTCCACCTGGAAGTCGGAAGACTTGTATGGAGTATAAGCCGCCTAGGCCGGATACACGCATCTTAGATGATATTGTGGGTCCCTTTAGAGGCAATTAGCATCATGATGTACGATGACAACAGCTACAATAAGACGACAACTACAACAATAACAGCTAACAAGGAAGGGGCCCTTTCCATGTGCCTGATGTGGTCAGTACTGGGCACGTTACATGGAGAGAGCTTGGCCTTGGGAGCAGGGTGAACTGGGCTCCAATTTCAGCTCTGCTGCCTCTTACTGACGTGTTCGCTGGCGAACCAGCCAACTTCTCTGAGCCTCAGTTTCTCCATTCCACGAACGGAGATAATGAAATCTTCCGTGTAAGTTTATTGTCAAATATAAATGCACGCATATGAGACAATGTAAACCAAGTTCATTGCAGAGCACCTGACACATAGTAATGCCTAATAGGGGCTTTTCTTCTCTACTGGGAGAAACCATTAGGGCTGATTCTCAATGTCACATGAAGCTCATCTTGTGAATATTGCAGGGTTCAATCTCTGAATGTGCCTGGACTCAGAGCTTGGATCAGGCTTGGCAACATGATTTGGCCTGAGCTTAATAATCTGCAGCTGTGGCACCGGAGGGTCGGGGCTGGTGGGTTTTGTTCGCTCCCGTTCCACCTGAGCCTGTGTGGAGTGCCAGTACCCACGCTGGGCACGGGGGACTTGCGGATGAATCAGATACGTGGTCCTTGGATAGTGTAGATGGATCCCGTAAGACCCTCTCCTTTGGTTCTGGACTCGAGAAGTCTAGAACGCCGAGACTGAAGTGCGTTCCAGCCCCTGGGCTTGTGTCTACAAGGAGAGGGGTGGCAATTGTCTGAATAATTGAGACAAAAGTGGATTTTTTTCTTCTTCCTTTTTTGGGGGGGGTCCTGAATAGTCCAAGTCACTGGGGCTGTTCTCCCTGCTCTCAGAGAAAGGACCACCAGAAGCCCATCTGAGTATCCCTTTGTTCGCCAAGGGCCCCAGCCCCTGTGCCTTATTAGGGCAATAAACAGAGATGGTGTATCATAGGGGCCGTTGTCCCCCTCTGCCAGCGCTAAATCATTCTAGTAGCTGCTTGATGGGGTAAAGCAATTATGATGCATTTTTCATTCAATCAACTGAATCAATTAATTGCTTTACTCACATAGGGACAAAAAAAAAAAACAAATCCCAAAGCCTTCTTGTTAAACAGTAAGCATGCTAGATAGGCTGCTTTTAAATCCAGCATTTACATGAAATTATCTTCTTATATAATTAACAGCTACCAGTTAATAAACATGCCTCAGATAAAAGAGTAGCCCTATAGATGAACAAAATGAAAAAGCACCATTTAGCATGCTAAAGGTAATAGGAGAAAGCAGGCTCCATCAGGGCTGAGAGATGTTTCCGGAAGAGCTGTTCTCAGAGGCCATGTGGACAGCTGAAAATTGAGAGAGAGAGAAAGAGAGAGAGAGAGAGGAAGCCTAGCATTTAAAGATCTCCTGGATGATAAATAAGGTGCCCTCCTTGAGAGATGGGGAGTGGGGTGTTCCCCTAGAAGAATGCTTCATCTCTTGGTAAATATTTTGTTCCCCCAAATTGGAAAAGGTCATCCTGGATTGCCCACAAAAAGGGAAAATTGAGAGTGATGGAGACGCAGAGGCCCTTCCCTAAGCAGTCCTTCAACGTGGTTGCTCAATTACCCTGAGACTAGCTGCAGCATTTGCAATGAAAGGGCCTGCATTACTTCTTGGGAGCTTTTTTGCAAACGAGCATGTCAAAAGAGGCAAGGCTACTGTAGCTCTGGACGAGATTTTACCCAAGGGGATTCTGCAAAGTGAGAGGCAAACCATTCCACCTCTGGAATGCAATATTTATACCTTCATCACGGGAAGGCTCATGACCTTTTTTTTTAGTTGTGAAGGAAAAAAGGATATATATTAATTTTCTTTTTTGAAATAAAATCTCTCTCTTAATGAAGAGGGGAACTCTCAAACATCAAAATGGAATCCAAGATGGGACACCCTGTCTGGGTATTTTGAAGAAGGTGATTCTTCTGCTGCCAATAAGACCTGGCAGAATATTCGAGACACTTGGCACGGAAATGGCTTTGTGTCAGGTTAGGATGATTTGTGTGATGTTCAGGTGCAGTTATACCCCAGTCCTTCGTCTTATCCCAATAATTCAGGGGCTGTAGGCAGAATGGTGGAGCCCCCTTGCAACTCTGAGAGGTGAAACCACGTGAATCACAGGATATGTCATTCAGGATCTTAGTTCCCCGACCAGGGACTGAACCCACGGTCCCAGCTGTGGAAGCACGGAGTCTTAACCACTGGACCGCCAGGGAAGTCCCAGGGAAACATCTTCTGCAATCGGCAACGGTGTCCCAGCTCTGGATATCACACAGACCCGGGGACCTCCTAGTGACCCTGCTCTCCAGGCCCTAAGGACAGGGACCTATACCCCAGATCCAGAAGCAGAACTCCCTTTCCACTGCAGCGTGGGAAGTCTTCCCTCTAAAGAAGCAATGCCTCTCTCTTTCCTGGGAAAAAAAAAAGACTGCAGTGGGGAGGGGAGGTGGTCCCAAATCTCGAATCCAGCGGTGAGCAACCCAGATGGGAGTCCCTCCTCTTTCATAGTGTGATCAAACAAGATAATGGAAGGCAAAGTGCTCGGGGAAGCCTCCCAGGCCACCACAATGTAACATAATTAGTGTCATCATTTCCTATTTGCAACATAAACCCAATTTGCTTTCCTGGTACCTCCATAGGTGGTGTGCCTGATAAAGGTGTGAAAATTGTAGCTTTCCTTGTTACTTCAGCCCCTTTGTCTGGAACCAGCTGGAACCTGGGTGTGGGATTGTTCTGCTTTTCATCAAGGCTTTATGTAAAGATGTGCAAATGTTTTCTCCTGCTGACCTGGGGCTTGGCTCCCTTGGTCTCCAGAGGCAAACCAGGGCTCTACAATCTGTTCTGTGGAGGTTACATTATAGTAGTTTTTACTGAGTGCTTACTATGTATTTGGCACAGAGCTGAGCATTTTACATCTATTATGGTATCCTTACAACAGACCCATGAGGGCAATTACTATTATCATCTCCATTTTTACAGATGAGGAAACTGAGGCTCAGAGACATTGAGTAACCTGCCCAGGGTCACACAGCTAGCAAATGGCTGAGCTGGGATTCAAACCTAGGTTTTTCAGAATCCAAAGCCCCTAATAATCCTGACCACTAGGCTATACTACCTAATAGTTGTAATAAAATTATAAGTATCGTATCACCTTATGTTTCTATGTTTCACTTCAGCAAAATATTCCAGGACTTATGCAGGACAGGGACACACAGGAAAAGCCAGGTTTGGTCACTGCATTTGAGAGGCGATCACTGGAGTGGAGGAGTCAGACGTGTAAAGGAAAGATTATACCACAGAGCAGTGTGGGGTGGGGGGAAGCCTGGAGGGTTGGAGGCTCAGACGGAGGGAGTGGCTGGTGAGAGTGACTGCGTGTAGGAGGGTGAATGGGGCTGTGTGAGGGAAGGCAACGCAAAAGAGGCTTTTAAACTGGTCCTTAAGGGATGAAAAGGAGATTTTTTTCCCATCAGAGAAGGGATGGGTATGTATTTAAAGCTAAGGCAGAGAACCAGGAAAAGCCTTGAGGCACTGGTGGAAAGAAAGAAGGTGTGAGGTTCTGCAGCGTTGGGGACGTGTTGGACAGCAGGAAGGATGGACAGGAGGCAGGCCTTAGGGAGGCAGAGACTCCTTAATAGGACAAAAAGCACTAATCAAAAGGGGGAAATTGCCATGTGGACTATATTAAGGCAAAAAAACTGGTCTTAGTTCAGGCTGCTGTAACAAATACCATAGACTGGGTGGCTTAAACTCCAGACATTTATTTCTCACAGTTCTGGAAGCTGGAAGTCTAAGATCAAGGTGCTGGCTGCTCTGGTATCTGGTGAGAGCCTGCTTCCTGGTTCACAGATGGCCACCATCTCTCTGTGTCCCCACATGGTGGGACGAGAGATTATCTCTCGCTTGTCTCTATTCATAAGGGCACTGAACCCACTCATGCGGGGCTCCACCTCATGACCAGATTACCTCCCAAAGGCCCCACCTCCTAATACCATCACATTGGGCGTTAAGGCTTCAACAGATGAATTTAGGGGAACACGTACAGTCCGTAGCAAAACTTATGTTTATCAAAAGACACTCTAAAAAGAGTGAAAAAACAAGATACAGAGAGCAAGGAGAGATTTGCAGCATCCCGTAGCAGGGCTGAAACTTAAAAGATGGAAAGCCCCAAGAGCTGGTGTGGACGGGAGAACTCTCCTATTCTGCTGGTGTTGGTGTAGCTGGTACAACCATTTTGGAACGTGGTCTGGCTGTATTTTCTAAAGCTGAAGACACTCCATGCCCAGCAAGCCTGCTCCTGGTCATGCTCCAAACGGTGCTGTGTGCACACGTGCACCAAGGAACACAGAGGAGGGTGTTCCGAGCTGCCTTCGTCATAGTAACCCCAGACCAGACTGCACCCAGATGCCCATCTACTGTAGAAAAGATAAATATGTTGTGGTTTCCCCGCATGATAGAATACTGTACACAGTGTGGATGCATCGTCTACCATGACATGCAGCGCTGTGGATGAATCTCAAATATGATGCACAAAGAAACCAGACTCAGACGAGAGCACAGAGTACGATTCCAGTTATACAAAGGGCAAGAGCAGGCAAAACTAGTCTGTGCCACTAGAAGTTGGGAGGGGACATCGTCTTGGGGAGGGGACAGTGGCTGGAAGGGGACATGAGGAGACTGTTGGGAGCTGGGAAAATTCTGTTTCTCCATCTGGGCACTAGTTGCATGGGTGAGTTCTGTCCGTGAAAATGTTGAACACTTGTGATGTATGCTCTTTACTAAACACGTATTAGATCTCAGTGCAAAATAAAAAGAAATCTGGGGCCACTAAAAATTGGCCTGTTCCAGTGCAGTGGGATGAATGCTGGCCCCCAAAATGTCGATGTCCTGACCCTCAGAACTTGTGAATTCAACTTTAGTTGGAAAAAGGGTCTTTGCAGATGTGATTAAGTTAAGTGTCTCAAGGTGAGATCATTATGGATTATTCAGGTGGACCCTAAATGCAATGACAAGTGTTCTTTGGAGAGACACATGGGGGAGAGGAGTAGGCTGTGTAAAGACTGGCAGAAAACAGAGTGATGCAGCCACAAGCCAAGGAATGCTGGGTCCGCCAGAGGCTGGAGGAGGCGAGGAAGGATCCTCCTCTAGAGTCTTCAGAGGGAGAATGACCCTGCCATGATTTTGGAATTCTGGCCTCTAGAATTGTTGAACAATAAATTTCTGTTGTAAGCCACCCAGTTTGTAGTAATGATTACAGCAGCCACAGGAAACTAATATAACTAAGTCAACTCAGTCTGTATGGGGGTGAGAATAGAGAAGATTTTTTAGGCAGTTAGAGACATGTTTAGGGTGGTGATTTGGAATGATCATCTGGTTCTCTTGTGGAGAATGGATAGAAGGGAGGGAGACAAGAGGCAGAGACAACTTACTCCTTTACTGTTTGAAAAACATGACCCCATGCATCAATTCCTTTTTAAAATTTGATTTTCTTCTCTGATCAAAGTTTAGGGGGTGGAAGGTGAGAAAGTGGCCAGACCCCTCTTCTTTGCTCCCCTGGACTCAGTGTAAGGCATGTGGCAGAGTAAGGACTTAGTCAATGTTGTTTTATTATTTCTTTCTGAACTTCAAGTTTATTGAGGTATAACCTACATAGAGTAAGAGTATAGGTCTTAGATATACATGTTGATAGTTTTTGATGAACATATACAGTCATGTAACCAACGCCTTACTGAGCATTTCCATTATCCCACCTCCTGCCCCATTCAACCACTGATCTGATTTCTATTAGCATAGATTCATTTCGCCTGTTCTTGAATAAATGTCATATAAATGAAACCATACGTTTTGTCCTCTTTTATGCCTGGCTTCTTTCATTCAGCATAATGTTTTTGAGATTGATTCATGTTGTTGCTCAGCATTTTGGACATTTTAATTTTTGAGTAGTATTCCACTGAATGGATATACCATGGTTTATCAGTTCCCTGTTGATCGACAGACATTTTGGTTTTTTCCAGTTTTTGTTATTATGAATAAAGCAAGTCTTTGTGTGGACATATGCTTTTATTTCTCTTAGGTAAATGCCTGGGATGTTAAGTGTATGATTGCATAAGGTACTGCCAACTGGTTTTCCAAAGTAGTTTTGTCACTGTGGAATTTTTACAGCCACACCAGCAGGACATGAAAGTTCCAGTTGCTTCACATACTTGCCAACACTTGTTATTATCAATCTTTAATTTTAGCCATTCAAGTTGTTAAAAAGTGGTATCTCATGTGGTTTTAATTTGCATGTTGCTGACAACTAACGACATTGAACATCTTTTCATGCGCTTCTTGGCCATTTGTGTATCTTCTTGTGTGAAGTGCCTGTTCAAGTCTTTTGCCTCTTTTATTTATTACTCATTTTATTGATTGATTGATTGATTGATTGATCTGTCTTATTACTGAGTTGTAAGAGTTCTTTATATATTCTGGACGTAAGACCTTTGTCAGATATATACATTAAGATATTTCCTCTCAATCTGTGGCTTGTCTTTTCATTTAAAAAATGGTTTCTTTTGAAGAACAGACATTTTTAGTTTTGATGAAGTCCAATTTATTATTTTATTCTTTCAGGGCTAATCCTTTCCGTGTCCTAAGAAATATTTGTCTACCTTGAGACCATGAAGATTTTTCTTCCAGGTTTTCTTGTAGATTCATTTCAGTTTTAGCTTTTACATTTAGGTCTGTGATCCATTTCAAATTAACTTTATGTATGGTGTGAGGTAGGGGGTCTAGGCTCATCAATATTCTTCAATTGAATTAAAAGGCATAGGCCAGGTGAAGAGGGCAAGTGAGAGGAATGTTGGTTTTCAACCATAAACTAACTAATTCAACAATTATTTTGAGAATTTACTGGGTGCCAGTCACTGGGCTAAGCTCTAGAGTTACATAATAGTATCTAAATAGACACATCTCCTACCTGTATGGAATTTATTTTCTAGAAAATAGATAGATATGAAAGAATTACACAAATAAATGTAAATGACTACTGTGATAGGAACTAAGAAATAGATGTCTCTTGTTTCACATATATTTGGGGAAAGGCTTTCCAGGAAGATACATAGACATCATGACAGAATCGAGATCTGAAGGAAAACTAGGAGGTAATTAGGCAAAATGGGGTGGTGGATTGAGGGACCAGGGTGTGTTGTGTCTGGCTGGAGGTCCACACGTGGGGTCTGGTAAGCAGCGCTGAGCTTTTTGTTTTGTTTTGTTTTGTTTTGTTTTATCCTGGGAACAGTGGGAGGACCCTGAAGTGTTTGAAGGGGTGTGTGTGCCATGTGCATCTGTTTGCATTTTTCACACATTCTCCTGCTGCCTGAGGGGGATAGAGACACAGAGCATGAGGCTCTGCAGGATCATGTGCTAGGCTTGTGTGGACAGTGGGGTGCAGTTGTTGGGGAGAACTTGCACTTCACTGTGAGTGAACCTGGTCTTGGAACAGGAAATGTGGTTGATGCAGTTGCAGTGACTGCACCAAGGTGGGACCTCAGACCCCATGGGGAACAAGGTGAGGGGACACTGGGGCCAAGTTCAACTGTTTGCAGAGCTCTTTCATACCTAGGATCTCACTTCACTGCACAACAATTTGACCAGGGAAGAGTCATTGCTATTTGTATCTCCTATTTACAGAGGAGGAGACCGAGGGTCAGAGAAGGTGGGGGCTTTGTTCATGAATGCTCTGCCAGGCAAGAGTCAACCTGGCCTTCCTGTTCCAAAGCCCCCTTCCTTCCCCGACATCACCCATAACCAGGAATCATGACCAGTTAGATGTGTTTTTCCAGGCTTCAAACTTTCCACTGGCTCATGCTGTGGGGCTATTTCCAGGTCAATGGTGGGTCTGGTGATTGGGTTGTGGGCAAACCCTTGGTTCAGAGCAGGTGTAAGAAGACCGGGGGCTTCCCTGGTGGTGCGGTGGTTAAGAATCCACCTGCCAATGCAGGGGACACAGGTTCGATCCCTGGTCCAGGAAGAGTCCACATGCCTCGGAGCAACTAAGCCCATGCGCCACAACTACTGATCCTGCGCTCTAGAGCCCGCGAGCCACAACTACTGAAGCCCATGAGCCTAGAGCTGGTGCTCTGCAGCAAGAGAAGCCACCGCAATGAGAAGCCCACGCACCGCAACCAAGAGTAGCCCCCGCTCGCCGCAACTAGAGAAAGCCCGCGCGCAGCAACAAAGACCCAGTGCAGCCAAAAATAAATAAATAAATTTATTTAAAAAAAGAAAAAAGAAGAAGAAGACCGGGTCTGGCGATTTAGGGCTCAGAGATAGTCTTTTTCCGACGACTGAAAACCAACCCAGTGATCTCAGCAGTTCTGCAACCACATAGGGAGACATGGACATGAGCATCCTGGATGGATCCCAAGAGGTGTGGCGGAGAGAGCCTTGGATTTGAGTCAGGCCGACCTGCATCTGAACCCTGGGCGTCTGCTCAGCAGCCGTGACACTCTGTTTCTTTATTTGTAAAATACAGATCATAGTAGTTGTGAGAATAAAATGGGATAACCATTTTATGTGAAAATATTATTCCAGTGCTCGACTCACAGTAGGAGCTTAATAAATGTGAGCTGTTGTGGCGGCAGCATTATTCTTCCCATTACTAGGGGGAAAAGTTAGTTCTGTGGTTGCGGTGCTAGTAACATCATCATTACTAAGGGGGAAAGGACACGTTGATTTATTCCTTGGGAAGTTCTCTTTTTGTGCCAGCCGAATGCCTGATTTGGAAATGCCATGGCACTCTGAGGGTGCTTACAGTTTCAAACCGTAAGACTGATTTGCGATCATAATCCTTTATGTGAGTGTAGGATTTTTCGCTTTGCAAAGCACTGTCACCTCTCTTATTGCATTTTTATCACCAAACAACCCTCTGAGGGTGGCTGGGCAGGTGTGCTTATCCCTGTTTTCTAGGTGAGGAAATGGAGACTTGGAAACGGGCATGATTTGCCCAGGATCCCAAGGAAGGGTAGTGATAAAGGCATGATGAAAACTTGGTCAGCTCTTCTAACTCGTTCCCAGCAGCGTGTGGGCAAGAGGCACACGTCTGTGCAACATTCTCCCAGGAATAATCTTGACAGCCGTCATTTTTCAAGCACCAACTGCCTATGGGGCCCGGGGGTAAGTTAGGTGCATTCATTCATTTTATTCCCGTCTGTAAACCCATGAGGCTGATGCTGTCCTCATTTTACCTATGAGGAGGCTGATCTCCGAGAGGTGAGGTTAGTGGCCTGAGATTTCCCTGATGGTAAGGAAGGGCTGGTTTGGGATTGCCCTCTGAACCAACCCAATGGCAAAACTGGCTCTCTCTTTCCTCTCGTAACCTGCCCCTGAGAAGAGAAAGGAACCACAAAATTATGAGCTGCAGGAACTGCCAGGATGGACATGGGTTTGAGTAGTTTTCTATTTTAACTGGGCTAAATGAAACCTTCATCTTCATGATCATTGCTATCATGGCTGGGTGGATGTCTGGCTATCTGTTTAGGAGCTAACAGGTTTAGTTTTATTGTTTTGTCAAAATACTGCAGAAATCAATATATCTCCATAATTCAGTGTTATACCAAGAGGAATTTTTGTGCCATATATAGCAAAAATTGTATTATACTTTTGAGATCATAGGTAATGATGACAAAGCGTTCTGTGTTCAATTCCAGCATTAACGTCTGGTTTGAACAAAGCTTGAAATATGATCTCAGAGCTAAGAGGCTTTAATATTAAGATCTTTAACTGTAATTTATGTGACAGAAGATAGGGTTTAGCATAATAAAATGTAATGGGTTCCTCAAATGAAGAGGACGAGAGACAATTGAAAACAAGGTAAAAATGGTAAATTATAAATAATGGTAAATCTACCTTTATGTTGTTACTTCATTTATTTTTGATTTGTTAGATAGGCTCTGTAATTTCTCATTTTCCCATGTTTCAGAACAGGACATTTCTCAAATGGAACCTATTTGAAATAAGACCTGGACTCACCATTGGCCTTAGCTCTCTGTTTAAGCGGGTATGAAATTTCTGCCATAGTTCTTGTTTTCCCCTGGTGCTAAGGTTTGATCTGTATAATTCTATTAATCTATTCTGTTGTCCTTTTTCTCTTTGTCTCTTTTTCCTCCTGGTATTTATGGGTTGGTTAATATTTTTAAAGTCAGCCTCTATTTATAAGTGCTGTAATGTAAATTTCTCTATAAGTTAGGCATACATTAAAGATTTTAGACCCCAGACTACAAAGTCACAAAATGAAAGAAGAGGAAGCAGCTTTGTTTATCACGAGGAGGGAGCACGTGGCCCTGTGTATTCACTTTGGCTTTTGAGCTTCCCGGCTGCTGAGGCTGTGATGGTTTATGGAATTTTTATTACCCTATCGAAAGAAAAAAGGTAGCAATTTTTCAGAAGAGAATTACCTGGAATTTCGCCTGTGAGATCTTAGAAAATAAACTTTTGCTTTTTAGTCACTCTTGCATTTTCAAAACTCTCTTTCTTTCAAGATTTGGAAATAAACAGGCAGAGATGGTATAGAAAATGAAGGAAGGCCTTAGTATGAAATCTGGCCTCTGGGGCTAGGGTATTTTGGGGGAAGAGCCCTGATTCAGTCTGGATGAGCAGTGATGAGCCATGTCCCCTGCAGCCAGTGCCATCTTAGTGGGATGGGGTCGACTCGGAGAGGAAGTCTTGCCTCCCCGCAGGAAGGTAGGCGCGAGAGAGACCAAAATTCACCTCTCACCCATCCCAGTTGCTTCTGCACCCATTTCTGAAGCATTCACTTTGGCTTCAAAGTGATAGGAGAGGAATTAACTGGCCTGGACGCCCCTTCTCCGTCCTCTGGGGCTGAGATGGGTCTCGGCAGCCTCAGCCCACAGAACAAATGTGAATGTGGTTTTGTCCTGGACCCGTTGATCTGCTCCCTTATAGTGTCAGCAAATGCATTTATGCTACCTGCTCTTTATGCATTTGCCTACAGGGAGTGACTCTGTGACACTTGCTTGAAGACGCCTCCCCCCAGTCCCCCCAACCAGGCTGAGACTTTTCAAATGCAAACATCCTGGGAGGGCAGCTGTGTGTCATCAGATGCTGCAGTCTGGGTGTGAGCTGCCTGGGGCCCTTTTCCCCCAGGACAGGAGGGACCTTTAGGTATTCTGAGTAGAAGAGGCATTTAATACAGGGGAATAGAGGTTTACGCTGCCTTCGGAAGGGCTGAGGGAGATGCCCCGCGTCTCCCCTAGAAACTGCCCATCCTGGGCGTCCGTAGCCTCAGGTGGGGCCACCTCTGCCAGCCTCACCGCCTGCATCTCCAAAGTGGAGGATTGGACTTCGGCCCACAGATTCACCCTCTGTCCACATATCTGCCTGCAGCTGCCACTGGAGATTAATCATGGCTCCTTCCTCGTTTCCAGCGCCCAAGTCTTGCGCAGCAAGTTCATCCTCCGACCCTAACCCAGAACCACCTGGGGCGAGGGATCCTGGATTCAGGCTGGCTTTGCCCATCTGGTGCAGAGGAGGATGCGCTGGGGACCACGGAGAAGCCAGGGCATTCCCTCACCTCCGTCCAGGCACGGAGGCCCTCTCTTCCCCCACTGCCACCAGCCTGACTCTGGGGCGCGGTAGCGGGACCTTTGTTGGCCACAGTCAAGTTCCTGCTCATCCACCCCTGCCTCCTCCAGTTTTCTGGGTCTGATTTTCTATCCTTCCTCGCAGTCCTGGAACGCTTTCATGCTCTCACTTTGCCATGATCTTTCCAACTCCTGTTCCTCCCCAGGTCTCTGCTTCGATGTCACTCTTTTAGGGACACCTGACCCCTAAGGCCAGGCAGGCCCCATTGTTTGCTCTCGCAGGACCCTACACTTTTCCTTCATGGCTTGTAACACGTGTAATGAAAAGCTCATCTGTGTAATTACTTGTTTACTCTTCTGGTCCCCTGCCAGGCTAAATTCCACAAGGTCAGGAACTCTTTCTTGTTCACTGCTCTGTCCCCAGAATTCCCTGCAGTGTGGCCCTCAAAAAATATCTGCTGTTTGAATGGAGGGGTGAAGCCACGTTTTCTATTATTTTCAAAGCTAGATCATTGCTTAGGAAGCTTTGTAGCATGCTAGATCATAAAATTAAGCTACAAGGAGTCCTCATTCTTCCTGAGTTGTAAAGTACTTTACAGTTTACAAATCACTTTCTCTTCATTCATTCATTCATTCATTCCTTCAGGCATCCATCTAGAAAGCATTTTTGGAATGCCTACTGTGAACATGACACAGAGTGGGTCTGCAGTTTACCTGGTAGTGCATGGACCAGCCCCTTTCTAAGTGGCTGAGAATCAGTGTGTACCCACTGCCCCACACTGCCTGGGGCCATGGCAAGTGGGTGCTAGTGCGCCAGGAAGATGTAAAGGAAAACAAGACCTGGGATTATAGTAATCCTTCGCGAATTGTTCTGGGCATGCCATCTAAGGGGTAGACTCATCACCAGTGAGTACTAGAAATGTAGTCATCAGTAAAAACTATCAGGCATAATGTGACTTTTGGCAACGTTCCCCCGACCCCCCCCATCCAGTGCCAATGCAGCGCATTTAGAACTGACTTTCACACTTTCGAAAGTATCAGCCTGCTGAAATCCCTTATTAGCAGGAACCCACTGTGGATTAAATGAAATTCTGTAGCCCAGGGAAACATATCTGTGGGTCAATAGTCCGGTAATATGAGAAGTGTTACACAAGGGAATGTGATTTATGAAAAAGTTTTCTGAATTTGCAGCTGTTTTCTTTGAATCCATTAATGCTGAACATTTAAGCAATAGTCTAAATATTTATGATTTGCTGGAAATGAACTGCCACACCAAGTGTTGGGCGTGGAGAGCAAAAAGCAGCGGGGCTGAGGTGGCCTCTTCCGGGGTCCGTCTTTCCCAACCCTGCCCCTCCCACCCTTGCGTCCGTCCGGCGGGTCTCAGAGTGCCCAGGCCTTTGCCAATCCCGGCTCCACTGGGCCAAGTGAGGGAGGAGATGTTGCCCGATGACGCCTCTCAAGAGAGAGACCCGGCAGGTCCCTGAATCCTGCAGCGAGCTGGGCGTCTTTTCAATTCCAGAATTCCATCAGATGCAGGAGGCGTCTGTGAGAGACTTTTCATGGCTTTGTTGAGAAGCAGTTCAAAGGATGGTTATGTGATTCAGATAAAACAGTCTGCAGGGTCTGTCTTTGGTTGATTCCTCAGCGTAAACTGGCAGTTGTATCATGGAGGTGTTTGCTCTGTGCTTATATTAGGGATTTCCAGAGAAATAGAACCAATAGAATATCCCTATCTGTCTCTCTCTCTCTCTCTCTCTCTCTCTCTCTCTATCTATCTATCTGGCTATGCTGAGAAGTCCCACAGTCTACCCCCTGCAAAGTGAAGATCCAGGAAAGCTGCAGGTGTAACTCTAGTCTGAGTCTAAAGGCCTGAGAACCAGGGGGGCCGGTGGAGTAAATCCCAGTCCGAGGGCAAGAGAGACCTCTGTCCCAGCTTATGCGGCAGGTGGAGAAGGACCAAATCCTCCCTCCCTCTGCCTTTTGTCCTCTTCAGGCCCTCAAAAGACTGGGTGATGCCCGCCCACGCTGGGAAGAGCAATCTGCTTTACTGAGCCCACCTTCAAATGCTATTCTCATCTGGAAACACCACCACAGACACGCAAAAATCATGCTTCATCCGGGCGCCCCATGGCGCAGTAAGTCGACATCACATGTGCTGCAGCTGACCCCAGCCTGGAGGCACCTGTAGTGCCCAGCCACGCCCCAGCTCCTCCTCGGTCAGTGCTGCTAAGGAGAGGCCAGCAGGGGTGGGGCAGGTCCGAGCCCTCGGGACTGGATCACCCTGGCCAAAGGTTCTGTGAGGCCTCACGTTGGGCCTGGGACAGTAGTGAAGATCAGGGCCTGAGGCTGTGCATGTGAGGCTGGTGGCCCCTTGGATCTGGTAAAAAATGGATTTCATTCTGGCTGACTTTAAGCGTTGGATGTCTCCACGCAACTGTCCTGTGAAGGCTGGCTTACAGAATTCTTCCTTTGGTGTTGAACCTCTGATTCAATTTTTCAATTATAAAAAGGTTCATTTATTTTGGGGCCCTGGCTGACTGCGGAATTCAACCACACCACGCCGAGCAGGAGGTAGGGGTGGCAGAGTTACTCGTGTACCAAGCGCTCACCTGAGAAGGTCAGGATGAAAATGTTTCCTGGAGAGAGGAGTCTTGCCGACAGTAGTGAGGCTCTGTGGCTTTGTAGCTGCAGGAACACTGCCTCAAGTTTTGTCTTTTATAATGAGCCTGTGACACCAGCAGCTTGGTGACCCTTGGGAAGCACACGGTGCCTGTCCCACAGGGATCTGCAGTGTGTTCTTGGTGAAGAATTTGGGGGTGGGGAGGTAGGCCTTCCTGCTCAGGCCCATGTCTCGTGGGGTCTCTGCTCAGAGCTCCTCCCTTGTGCTTGAGTGGGACCCTCTCCTCCCCATGCCTCCCACCTCCTGACTGCTCTGGCCCCACCCCTACCTGGAACCCCTTCTGGACCCCTCTCTCCCCTCTCTATCTGATCACATTCTATTGGGCCAGTAGGGTCAAGCTCAAGGTTTAGCTCAGCCACGAAGCCCACCCCAGCCCTCCTTGCCTTAATTCTGTTTCTGAGATGGGACCAGGGTCAACTGATCAGTTGCCCGTTCGTGGAAATATACACGGTTCCAGCACCCTCCTCATTCCAACCTCCACTCCCAATGAGCCTTGTGCCCCTATCTGTGTCCAGCTCAACACTGTCCCTAGGAATCAGGCCACCACTCAGCAGTTTAGGTGCCCGGCCTTAACCCTTACCCCAGTTCCACCCAGATCCTTTGGCATGGCTTGTAAAATGCAGATGCTGTCTCAAGAGTGTAGGGGATTTGTCAACTCGTCAGTCATGAGCCTGAAGCTCTGGAGGGGCTTCTACATCCTCAGGAAGACGGCCCGGTGCTCCTAGGGCTGTCGGAAGCCTGGCAGAGCCGCCTGGGGCGGCTGCGATCTAAGAGCTACAGAGAGCCTCGCGGGCGCCGGGGCTGCCCACCACTGAGGGTGCAAGTCTGCAGGCGAGGCCCCCCGTGCGTGTCTGCCCCCCAGCCGTCGGCCGCCCTCCCGTCTCCCTCCTTCCCCCAGCTGCCCACAAAACAACAGGCTGTGGTCAGGTGTTTTCCAGGGCACGTCTCCCGTCTAGCTGAGGGACCTGGGCCACTCTGGAGAAGAGCTGGACTCAGACGGGTCCGGAAGGGCTCTGGATCGGGCCAGCGAAGCGACACTATCGCGAGAGGCTGTGCATCTGCACACTCAGCTCCCACCTTGCTCCGCTCCAGTTATCCGTCCCCAAATCTGAGGACAGTTTTGCGTAGACAGATTTCCTTAAGTGACGAAAATGTGTATGAATGACATTTGTTCTCAATGGGGTGGAATTAAAGATATCTTTGGGTGCCACCTTAATACTCAGTGTGGAAAGGGCCTTTTCACGGATTTTCCTGGTATTTCCAAGGGACCAGTGTAGGTGGTGAGCAAGTCCGTTTGGTTGGGTGGGGCTGTTATCACCCGCCATCTACCTGCACTGACTTCTTGAGAGGCAGAAGCCCTCCCAGCCTGCGATTCCTGGAAGGAGACCTTGCTTTCATCACCATCGTCATCATATCTTTATCCAAACTGAGGGAAATGACTGAATCCATTTAACCATGTACCTTTAATTCTAACAAGCTCTCCATCCCCTCCCTCCCTCTGACACTTTTCTAAACCTCTGCTGTAACAGGTTTTAGAATTTGATTACAGCACCATCTACTGGGTGCTAGATTTCCTTTCGGAGCACAGGCTCCGGACGCGCAGGCTCAGCGGCCGCGGCTCACGGGCCCAGCCGCTCCGCGGCACGTGGGGTCTTCCCGGACCGGGGCGCGAACCCGTGTCCCCCGCATCGGCAGGCGGACTCCCAACCACTGCGCCACCAGGGAAGCCCTAGATTTCCCACTTTTCTAGGCCCTTCCTGCACATCGGATTTTGCTCCTTCCTGTTTTCTCCTCCTCTCTGCTCTTTCTTCCAGCAGAAGTACCTACTGTTAGTTTGAAAAGGTGCCATCGATTAATTCATAAAAGTGAGGCTCTACTGAAATGACAAAAATCCCTTGCCAATAAATACTTACAAAGACAATGGCCCGTGCTTCCCGCGATGCATTTCATATGATTATTTCCTGGGATCAATAATCTCATCAGTAGGCTCAGTGATGGGGACGTCACCGTAATGAATGGCTGGGTGCCGCGGCCATCAGAAGTGCTGTCCTTAGCCCTGTCGCCCCGGAGCTGCCCAAGGGCATGACGGGAATCAGGGCTCTGCCTGGCCCAAGGATTAATCATAGTTATCCCTAACTCATATTCGTGTAATTTGCCTTCCTTATGCAGCCTGCCCCGAATTGATCAGCATGGATTTCTTGCTGCACAATGGGCCCCTCTTGCAGTGGTGAGGAAATTGGGAAGGACGCCGTGTACATGGCGGGGAAGGGACAAATCGCGTTAGTCACACTCAGGAAGTAACAGAAACGGAACACGCCGGAGCGTCCCTGAAGTGTGCTTCTGGAAGCCAGGTGAGGACTTCTTAAGATGAGATGGCTCTGGGTGCTCACGTGTGCTCTGTCGGGGCCAGGCCTTGCCGTGGGCCTCCCTGGGTCACTCGCGGCCACTGGAGGAGCAAGGAGTCAGGCCAGCAGGGGGAGGGGACCCTTCTCTTCCCAGTTTCCTAAAAGGCATTGGCCCTGCTTTTCCAGAGACCTGGTTAAAAAAAAAAAAAAAAAAAAAAAAAAATCCCAGGGTTTGGGTTTCCCTGAGATGCTGAACCGATACGGAATATACATTGACGGAGGCCATGGCTTCGTGGTTACAGTGAGGGCTCCAGTCAGATGTAAAACCAGCCAGCTTCCTCCACTTGCCATGGCAAAGGCAACCTAATCACTGAATTTCTTTCACCCTAGATGTGGAAGTGATGGGTTGCAGCGGCACGTCGATCCCTGCAGAGCATCTCCTTCTCTTGGATAACTGCCTTTAATTTGGCCCTGGCTGGTCCACTGGGCAAGGGCTGGCTCTCGCCATCACATACCCACAGAACCTTTTCTCACCTTCGTGCCTTTGGGAGGCTGGTCCCTCTGTCTGGAATGCCCTTCTCTCTGTTCTTTCCCCCTAAACCCCAGCTGAACCAGCAGCTCTGAGTTGAGTTCCTCGCTGTCCCAGCAGGGAGTCTCCTCCCCGCTCCCCAGTCCTGCTGGCCTCGTTCATCCCTGGGGTGCAGAGCGTGCCACCTTCCGATTTAGACGTCTGTCCGCTCGCCTTCCCTACTAAAGCCAAGAGGCCAGGACACCCTGCCTCCTTATCCTGGTATCTTTGTGTCCCTGTGGCCTGGCACACGGGGCTCTCAATCAGTTTGTTCATTCATTAACTCACCCGTACTCAGTGTGCTGAGCGCTTGCTTTGTTCTAGCTGCTGGGGCCCCAGGGTGAGCAAAGCAGCCTGATCCTGTCCTCGTGGAGCGAGCAGTCTAATGGGGGGGGGGGGCAGGGAACAGACGTTAATCCAATAGACCCACAATGAGGATGGGTACTAGACAGAAGGGGACGAGAATAACAGGAACGGGGCTCAAAGATCAGGGGAGGCTGCCTGGAGCAGGGGAGGCTTGACCTGAGCTGCGGGTGGGACGGAAGGTGGGCACACAGGAGCGTGTCCCCAAAGGGAGGAACGATGCTGTCCCCTAGAGCCTTCAGAGGGAGCATGACCCTGCCAACACCATGCTTTTGGACTTCTGGCTGCAGAAATGTGAAAGAATTCATTTGTGTTGTCTTAAGCCACCCAGGTTGTGGTGCTTTGTTACGGCAGCGCTTGGAAGGTAATACAGCAGGTCTCAGGAAACAGAGAGTACCGCCCCACGCGGCTGGGCTGCGGAGAAGAAGGAGAGGGAGGCTGCTGAGGTAGCAGCGCCGGACCACGGGGTCCTGTAGTCGTGCTGGAGATGTGTTCTCTGTCCTAAGAGCGAGGCACGTCAGTGAGGCCCCTCTGCCGCAGTGTGGGGAGTCCTGAAGGGGCAGGCTTCAGAGCAGGCAGGGCAGGGGGGCCTGGGGATGGCTCCACCGAGGGTGGTGGTGGATTCGAGAGATACAAGGTAGATGGTCGGGTGTATAAATAATGAAGGAATGATTGGGACCAAACCACCTACAGAGGAAGAGAGGAGACTGGCTTTCAGCAGAAATCGCCTGTGTACGTGGAGCAGAGAGGGGCCAGGCTGCCTTGGGACAGAGGCAGGATTGCCACCCCTCCCCCACGATAATGGCCAATTTAAGCATCACAGTCTTGGAACCACCCCCCAGCCCCATCTCCGAGAGACACAGGAAGCTGCCGCCATCCCCAGGTTACAGATGGGTGGGTCCCAGAGAGGCTGAGTAACCTACCTTGGGTCCCCCAGAGGTGACAAAACTGGCACTAGAAACTGGTTCCTACTTCTCCTAGTGCTTGGTCCAAATTTCTTCTCACCATGCAACTATTAGACGCCTCCTGACAGCGTCCCACTTGTATCCATAGCGTATGTCAGCCTCTTAAGATGGTTCCTAATTCATTTTCTCTCCTAAATGTTATTGCATCTGGCTACATGATCTGCATCTTGATTCTCTGCGGGGTGGAACAAGGGGAGGCATCAATAAATGCAACAGATACACAACTTAAAGAAGCGGAGGGCCAAGTCAGTCGGCCCCTACTTCCTGATGACACCGCTGGGGGGTCAGCCTGTGGCCCGAGCATCTTCAGGGCATGAAGCGCTTTTATAGAGGGGGCAGCCCCTCTCCTGGGCGGATGTGTGATGGAAACTCCAGCTTCATGATGAGAGATGGGAGAGGAAGGGGGTTGGAGCCTCTGGGATCAGTCTTGGGCTGTCTTCCAAGAGTCTCCCCTTATGGGGAGGAGGCTCTGTGGCCTCCATAGGCAGCCTGGCGGAGTGTGGGAAGAGGCAGTGACGAGACCCACGGTCTGTCCTGCGTCCACTAGGTCCTAATGGTCTCTTTGGGTTTCTCTGGGCCCCAGTTTCTTCATCTGTAAAAGGAGGGATTGGACTAAATGACCTATGGGGATATGTTCAACTCTAAAATGGGATGACCATGATCTTATTCTTTTTTTTTTTTTAAAAAAACACAGACTTTGTATAATCCTTGCAAATTTGAGTTATGCCTTGTGAAGTCACAGCCACAGAGCTCACCAGTGTTCTCTCGGTTCTGGCCTTAGCCTGAGCTCTCAATTGAAAAATGCAATTCCTGTGCTCGCGTGTTATCAGAAGGTGGCGTGTTCCCAGGTGTGTTTGTCAAACTGCTGTTTGCGGTGCTCCTGGATCGCGCCCCGTCCTACACAGAGCCCTTCCTTTCTTTTATTTCTGCTGTCCCCTCCCATCAACCCACTGATTGTATTAGTTAGCTTTTGTCTCAAAGATGCTGCTTAACAAACCACCCCCAAACTCAGTGGCTTAAGAGAGCAATCATTTGTATTCATGGATCACTGGCTTGGCTGGAGATTAGCTGATCTTGGCTGTGCCCATTCATGTGTCGGGGGATCTGCTTGGCATCACACCATCTAGGCTAGGCTCCCCTGGCTGGTTCATCTCTTCTCCACATGCCTCTCATCCTCCTGGGCCAGTGGACGAGCCTGGACGTATTCCCCTCGTGGTGATGACAAAGACACAAGGGGCAAACCCAACAGCACAGGCACTTGTCAAGCCTTTGGCCACACCATGGCCACTAACACTCCATTGGCCAAAGCAAGGCACATGGCCAAACCACAGTCAAGGATGGGGAGGTGTCCTCTGCCTCCTTAGTGGGAGGAATTGCAAAGTCACGTGGCAAAGGGTGTGGATGCAGGGAGGAGCGAAGAAGCAGAGCCCTTAATGTACTCTGTATTTTTACAAATCACACGTACACACTGATACCGCCTTCATTTCATATTTGTACTTCCCTTCCCCCGGGGGACAACCATGGTTTTCGCCAACACCAATCGAGTTGCTAATATGCTCTATCCTCAAGGCACCTAAAATACCATCAGAATACTGTCAGAATTACTCCCATCAATAAGAAAATCACCAAGTTAAAGTGGCAGATTTCTCCATAGCTCTTCTTGATCTTGGAATGCATCACAGTAAGGGTATAGAGTGAGAGGCGTAAGTTCAAAAATTCCTTGAATTTATTCTCTGTTCTGAGTGGTTATGTTATAAATTTGCTATTCATTTAGATTCATTTGTTTCCTTTTGTCTTAGATTCTAGGGTTTGCTTTGCTCATCTTTATTGATTTAATATTTTGAAAGTTGTATAAAACACAAACATGGTTCAAAAGTCAAAGAACATATAAATGGGATTACTCAGAGGAATCTCACCCCCAACCTCTTCCTTCCACCCCATCCCCACTGACTTTCTGCAGGTAGGCATTTTTATTAGTTTTGGTTTATCCTTCTTGTTTACCTTGTTAAAAAATAAGCGTGTATGTATGTGTATACATGCATGACTTTTACCTTCTGTCTTATACAAAAGGTAATATACATTAAAAGATAATGTATATATTAAAAGGTGATATATATATTAAAAAGTAATATATATTAAAAGTATGTATACATATACTTTTGAATCTTGCTTTTCTTCCGTTAACAGGGATCCTGGAAATCACTCCATATTATCTGTAGAGATCTTCCTCATTCACTTCTATGGCTGCAGAGCACTCTGTCTGGGGATGTGCCCTAGTGTATCCGGCCAGGGGCCTATGGGCATGCATCTCAGCATGGCAGATTCTCATACTGTGACAGCTTGGCCAAGGGCTGAATGTTTTGCCAAATTCCCCTCCAGAGGGGTTGTGCTATTTTGTACTTGCACAAATAAAATATGAGACTGAACACAGGCCCAGGTTTGATGGGGACACCTAGGCAAATGAAATGAGAGTTTGGGCAGTTGTCCAATGACCTGAGATTCTGTGGACGCGGAGCTCTCAGTTTCCCACACCAATCCATGTTCAGTGCTGGGGCTGGCTTGAATTTTCTGTATCTCTTTCTCAGGAGCGTATGTCTTTTGTGTGTGTAGCACTGTGTTGTAACTGTAATTTGTTATTGCTGTAACAAATTATGACAAACTTGGTGACTTAAAACAACAGAAATTTATTCTCTTACAGTTCTGGAGGCCAGTCTCCCGGGCCTAAATCAAGGTGTGGGCAGGGCCGGGCTCCCTCTCGAGGCTCCAGAAGAGGAGCCATTCATGCCTCTTCCAGCTCCTGGTGCTGGCAGCACACCTTGGCTTGTGGCCACATCACCTTCCCCTCTGTATGTCTGTGTGTAGAATCCTCCTCTACGTCCCTCACTTAAGGAGATACGTGATTGCATTTAGGGAACATGGAATAATCTAGGATGATCCCCATCTCAAGACCCTTAATCTAATCATACATCTAAAGATCCTTTTTTAAAAAATTTAAATAGAGTTGATTTACAATGGTGTGTCAGTTTCAGGTGTACAGCAAAGTGATTCAGTTATACATATATATATATATATCTATTCCTTTTCAGATTCTTATAGGTTATAGGTTATTACAGAATATTGAGTATAGTTTCCTGTGCTATACAGTAGGTCCTTGTTGGTTATCTATTTATATATAGAAGTGTGAATCTGTCAATCCCATCCTCCTAATTTATTCCTCCCCCTCCCCTTTCCCCTTTGGTAACCAAAAATTTGTTTTCTATGCCTGTTGAGTCTGTTTCTGTTTTGTAAATAAGTTCATTTGTATCATTTTTTCTAGACTTCACTTTTAAGCAATATCATATGATATTTGTCTTTCTCTGTCTGACTTCCTTCACTTAGTAGGATCATCTCTAGGACCATCCATGTTGTTGCAAATGGCATTATTTCATTCTTTTTTTTTTTTTTTTTTTTTTTTTTGCGGTACGCAGACCTCTCACTGCCGTGGCCTCTCCCGTCACGGAGCACAGGCTCCGGGCGCGCGGGCTCAGCGGCCATGGCTCACGGGCCCAGCCGCTCCGCGGCATGTGGGATCTTCCCAGACCGGGGCACAAACCCGCGTCCCCTGCATCGGCAGGTGGACTCCCAACCACTGTGCCACCAGGGAAGCCCTATTTCATTCATTTTTTGTGGCTGAGTAATATTCCATTGCGTGTGTGTGTGTGTGTGTATGTGTGTGTGCGTGTGTGCGTATATGTGTGTGTGTGCGCGCACGCGTGTGTGTGTGCGTGTGCGTGTATGTGTGTGCATGTGTGTATATGTGTGTGTGTATGTGTGTGTGTGCATGTGTGTGTGTGCGCGCGCGTGTGTATATGTGTGTGCGTGTGTGTTGTGTGTGCGTGTGTGTGTGTGTGTGCGTGTGTACGTGTGCGTGTGTGTGTGTGTGTGTCTATACCACATAAAGATCCTTTCTTAAATGCCATATAACACAGTTTTCAGAGATTAGGATGTGGATATCTTTCAGGAGGAGGATATTATTCAGCATTTTCAATTTACAAAGTGTTTTTACACACAGTTTCTCATGGCTTCCTCAAAACCTCTGTGAGGGACAGACCCTGCCTTGCTGTACCCACTTCCCAGGTGAGGGGCTGTGACTGAGAGCTCTCAGGGTGTCTGCCTCCAGGCCTAGAAGTGCCCTTGGGGTCAGTCTGTTCCTGAGAGGATGACTCCAGAGAGAGATGCCCTGTCTCTGAAACCAACATCGTCCCAGGTGCCGACAGGTCGATCGTTGGACACCTGCCACCAGATAGGTTCATGCTAATTTCTGTCTCCTGCCTTCGAGGGGAAACGGAAAGAGCACATTTTTTGTAGTTGGACAAACCTGCATCTGAGCGTAGGCGCTAATATACACAGGCTCTGTGAACTTGGGGATACTACTCACCTTCCCTGGGCCTTAATATTCTCATCCGTAAAATGGGAACAGTGTAAAATATGGGATAACATCTGTAAGACACGAGTCACTCCCTGATACTTGACATGTAAGGAAGATTTCATTTCTTTATGCTTCTACATCAAATCCCACCTGGCCTCCGCTTGTCCACTTGGCAAGAATTCCCCACCAGTCACCTCAGGGCCACCCTTCTCTTCCTGGGGATTGTGTCAAGATTCCAGGGCACAAGCAGCCCAAGAAAAGGAAGGTGAGGCTTCTGGTCACCACTGAGTAAGCCCCTTGCCCAGCTCCACTGGAAGCTTTCCGAGTGGCTGTGGTCCTTCTGTGTCCTGAGGCCCAAGCATCCTGGCAGCAAGGCCAGGCTGGTGGTCACCCCACCTCCATGGGGATCTGCCAGCAACCGTCTCCCAGATTCAGCCCTCAGTGCATTGCATGCAGGTGGGCTCCAAGTGTCCTCCTCTCCCTGAACCCTCACAGGTACATCCTGTCCCAGTCCAGGTGGGCCCACCTCCTCTCCCCACATCTTCCCCCGAAGACCAGAGCCCCTCCCTCCTCTGCCCCTATTCAAAAACAAGGTCTGTTTAGGGTGGCCTCTGAAGGCCTGACAAACGCTCTTCTTTCTAGAGATTAAAATCCCTAAAACCTATACCCCCGCTGCGGGGAGTACGGAAAGATCAGACTCTAAATAAATCTGGCTCACCTGGGGGTGGGGTGGGACTAAAGAAGAAAATTCCTTTTATTCCCTAGAGTTTATAACAAAGAAAAAAAAGCAGCAGACACAAGTCACCTTTCAGCGGCGGCCGTAAAGGAGCGGATGTTCAGATCCCCTGAGAGAGCGGATTCTCGCTCGTGCAGCACCCGTCCCCGCCCCCCTGCACTTCCACGGGCCGCCGTCCACGGGTGACACAGAGTAACACAGAAGCCCGAGGCTAGTCCCCGACAGTGACAACAGGGGCGTCGGTCCCCGCGGCCTGGGACTGCCTGGCAAAGGAGGCGGATGGGGCCGGAAGCAGAATCCATGAAGAGCTGGCTCAGTTGCTGAGACCCCGCGGGAGGACTGCGCAGCCCTGAGCGTGAGCGCTCAGCACAGTAAGGGGCCTCGCCGCCTCCCCTGGAGGCCCTCTCCCGGGCTCCACGGAGACGAGACACAGGTTGAGCGCTGTCCGCCGAGACCAAGAGGCGGGGAGGCGCCTGGGGGAGCAGGAGGTCTGGGGGAACCTGTTAGGAAGAGCACCTGAGGAGACCGAGGACCGGGGCCCTTTGCTCCTCTTCCAGGAAGTTCAGGGAACACGGGCCGGGCTGTTCAGGTGGGCGAGTTGTCCTAGAGAAGCAGCAGCATTAGCAGCCATGCAGCAGGTCTCTCCGGAAAGCTGGCAGTTTGAGCGCCACGCCTTCTGCGCCGTTTAGTCTCATCCGCAGCCTCGTTGCAAGGGATCTGGGGGCTTTGCACCTCTGGCTGTTCCAAGGCGGCTGTGAGTTCCTGGGAAAGAGGGTAGAGTTACTTTTCTCAGAGGCGGCGGATGCCTTCCGTGCTCTCGGGTCCTCTCTCTACCGCGCGTGTGAGGGATGCCATGGAGGAGAAGAGACGTGGGGCAAACAGGGCATCTCGGTGGTTCTCTCCGGGTTCCTAGCATTGATTTGCCTCTTAGGTGATTTCTCTTTCAGCGGCGGTCCTGGGAGAGGGATGGTGCTGTTCCAGATAAGGAGCCAGGGTGCTGAGGGCAGGAGATGCTTGTTCTGGTCACACGGGGAGGAAGGAGCAGCACAGGTTCAAGCCCAGGCATTGTGGCCCCAGCGCTCCCCACCCCCACCCCCATGCCAGCATCAGCACCCTATGCAGAGGCGTCTAAGGCAGCTGTCGGGCAGCACCGCTGGACTGGGTGGTCTGCCTAAGCCTGGGAAGCCGGGACTTGGCATGCTGCCCTGCAAGGATACTGTTTTGTGAGATTAATCGCTAAATTCGTTCCTTGGCATTTCCTGCTACCCTCCTTCCATCTCCTAACACAGGCGGCAGAAGAGCAAAAAGGCGGGTAACGGGCTTTTGACTTTCAGCAGCCTGGGTCTGAGCGCAGAAGGGTGTTGGGGAAAATGCCAATCAACCAGAGCCAGTCTACCTACCCTGTGGCTAGATAACTTGAAGGAGGAAGTGAGAGGGGAGAAGAGGGCTTTGACTTTCACGGGAAGGGGAGGATAAGTGGACCCTTCTCCAGATTTGGAGGCTGAGAGCAGGGGATACTTGCATGTCCCATCCCCGGGGTAAGGTCCGGGGCGCTGGTGGGATCCCATCACGGGGCCAGAGCCATGGGCAGAAGTAGCTAGGCACTGGGTGTGTAGGCAAGGGGATTCTGAGCGACCCCAGAGTGGTTCAGGAGCAGCCGGCTGACGCTGGGTGCTGAAGAGGCTCTGCGGGGAGGAGGGCTGCGTGGGAAGGGAGAAGGGGAGAGATTGTGGGGTTGAGCTGGGCGGCAGGGGCCGTACGTAGCAGGGTCCTCCCTGGACCAGTGGGAGTCGGTCAGCGCTAAGGCCAGCAGGGAGGGAGGACACGTCAGCAGCCTTGCGGTGAGGTGACCGTGGCCAGGGCCAGACGTGACCACACGAAAGCCCCAGTGGAGACCCAAGTACGGCCCCAGGGCCGGCCAAACCAGCGCTGAATTAGCTGAAAGCGAGGGCTAATTTCCTCAGGGAAATGAGGACTCAAGATACAAATTAGGTTCACATACGTTAAACAAAGTTACACATCTTACTCACCTGGCCCGGGCTTGAGACATCTTCCTGGTTTCGCAGAGTCTAAGATCCCTCATCACTAGGTGTTCACAGCTCAGTTTTTCCAGTAGAGAATTAATTCACCTTCGAAGCCACCTGCTTTTGGCCAATTAATCGTTGAAGCACGGATAGAGGTTACACACACTCACACACACGTACAAATCTCCCCCCAACACACACAGTATTTTCTGCAGAAAGGGCTGTGCAAACTTGCTTAGAGCATTTCAAAAAGTGTGGCATTTTCATTTAACAATAAAAGCACAAAAGGAGGAATGTTTAAGAATTATTTTCCTCTCTTCAATTACTCTTGCAGGCCTGTCCATGGGTGAGGAGTGAGGGGAGAATGATCCTCACCTCTGCTGCCCCCTTCTCATCCTGTGTGGCTCTGAAATACTGACCAATAAGAAGAGAGGTCGTGTATTACAGAAGCCACTGGTCACTCAGCAAACATTTAGTAAGAATATAGCTGACACTGATTGTGCACTTCCCACGGCTGGGCCCCATGCTAAACCCTTTACGAAGCTGGCTTCCTGTCATCCTCTGAGCAAGCCCAGGAAGCCAAAGCTGTGATGTTCGGCTGTGCACTGCTCTGCTTCAG
Organism: Physeter macrocephalus; assembly: GCF_002837175.3. Lineage (NCBI taxonomy): Eukaryota > Metazoa > Chordata > Mammalia > Artiodactyla > Physeteridae > Physeter > Physeter macrocephalus. Next base: position 75,982,433 of record NC_041233.1, read on the forward strand.
GCCTGTGCAAGGGGCTAAGGACGCTGAAAAGAGTGAGAAGGGCTGTGCCCTGTGGAAGCTTGGAGTTAAACCAGCAGAGGTAAGCCCCTCCCCCCCACCCCTGCCAGACAAGTGAGGAATCACTGCACAGGGCTGTGAAGATAGAAAGACGGGAACGTCCAACCCTGCCTGATGGGAAGGCTTCCTGGAGGAAGTGATGCCTGAATTGGCACTTAAAGGGTGAAGAGGAGTTTGTCAGAGGGAAGAGCAGACTGCAATACGATCATCTCAATTTTTCACAAATCCATGGTGACCCTCTAACCGCTCACAATTCTCAAGACTGCCATTGGACAGACAGCCCCCAGACTTTCCTCACTTGGTCCCTCTGTGTGGGACACTCTCCCCCATCCTCTGATTAATGAGCTTCCCCATCCCACAAGGCTCAGTTAAGTGCCAGTTCGGCTGAGCTGCTCTTTTCCAGGTGGAAGTACCTGCATCCTCTCACTCCTTCCATACCTCTCCCTGGGGAATGCTGCTGAACAAGTGAATGAATGAATGAATGAATGAATGCACAATTACCTAATAGTAGAATGAGGAGGCATTGGATGCTGTTTGCCCAGTCTCTTTGGATCATTGTATTATGTACATGTTTTTAGTTGCTTGAAAAAAGGTTACTTTGTGCTGCAAGTACCACAGAAGATCACAAATGAAACCAAACGAACAAGGAAACAAAAGCCCTGGCTCTCTGTGAAGGAGAGAAGTCACCGGCTGGGGGCAAAGGGTCCACACTCTGGTTCACTTAGCAATCCTCTTCAAATTTGAGGACCCAGTGACACATGCACGACACAAAGCATGAAGGCTTGAACAGACTACAAGGCGCGGCAGATAGGCTGGGGTGTGAGCCCACACAGCTCTCATCCCAAGAAGGCACTGGTGCTGTGCAGTCTTAGTGAGGCGGAGCTAGGCTGTCCAACCACACAGTGACTTCCACCCGCTTGTGACACTGGAGACCCCAGGCTGGCATCTCCAGCCCCAGCCATCCTGGATGACCTGCAGCCTCTTTTTTTTAACTTCTTTATTGGAGTATAATTGCTTTACAATGGTGTGTTAGATATATACGGAATCTAAAAAAAAAAAAAAAGGTTCTGAAGCCCCGCAGCCTCTTCAAAGTCACGTGGTCCTACATGACGCCATCATGTTTTCTCCAGCCCCCTCAAGCTTGCATCTTCCCACTGTCCTGCTTAGTGATACAGTCGTGCATTCAGATGTGCTGCTGGATACCTGGGCATCTTCACGGTCTCCCCGCCCCCCCTCCCACCATGTTCCATTGAGCATGAGCCCCCTTAATTCCTCTTCCTGAGTGTCTCTCATTTCCACCCCGCACCTCTCTGTTCTCCTGGACACGCTTCTTGCCACGCCTTCTTCTCCCCCACCTGTACCCTCTAACAGCCTCCAGCTCCATTTCTCACTGCTAGTCCTTCCCTCCATCAGAGTATCTTCCCAGCGTTCAATATGTCAACTTCAATAATATAACAGCCAGTTATTTTACCAGTAAAAGTGAGTTTATTTGAGAACAGCCAGAGGAATTGCAATTTGGCAATTGCGAACTATGGAGGCCCATAGGCAAATCCAGAGAAAAACGCAGCCAGGCTTGCTTTTATAGGGAAAAGAGGGGAGTTGGGCGGGGCCGCAGTAAGCAAAGAAGCCATTGGAGGAAGTTGATAGTCCAAAGTATGGAGGCTTCTCATTGGTTGGGCTGCAACGGTCTCTGACTGGCTGAGCTGTGTACCTTGGGGGTGGAGAGAAGCTTTCTTCTTCGTGCTGGATAGTAAAGTGGAACCTTCCTGTGGGAGATGTATGCATTAAAAAAAAAATTTATTTATTTAGTGGCTGCATTGGGTCTTCTTTGCTGCACGCAGGCTTTCTCTAGTTGTGGCAAGCGCTCAGTAGTTGCGGCTCGCAGGCTCTAGAGCGCAGGCTCAGTAGTTGCGGCACACATGCTTAGTTGCTCAGTGGCGTGTGGGCTCTTCCCAGGTCAGGGCTCAAACCCGTGTCCCCTGCATTGGCAGGCAGATGCTCCACCACTGTGCCACCAGGGGAGTCCTTGTGTATGTATTTTTAAGTCTCTTTTTGTTGGGAGTAATTGACCTTGCATGGCGGGCGTGAGAGCTCCCCCTACAGGCCTTCCCGGACTTCAATTTTAGTTGCGGTTTCTTTCATCAATTCCACAAAACCTCACCGAGTTGCTCCCCAGTGATCTGCACTGCGTGTCCAGCCGCATGTAGGCACAAGGCTTGTTCTGATCGTCTCCTCAGGACCTCACCCCTGCAACCCTGCCCCCTCCCACTTCCAGTGGAGCCAGACACCTCTGGGTTTGCATTTCAGCACAGCCTCCAGGAGGAGAACTCTAGGAGCAGGGGGAGGAGGTGCTCCGGAGGTGCCGCAGGCCCTTCTCCAAGGAGAGAAGGGAGGGGAGGAACAGAACACACCCGCTCCTCCCCGAGTCCCTGGAGCCATAAGCCTGGCCAGTGGTGGGCAAGTTGGGCATGAGATTGAAGTTTTAAACTGGACTCAGTTTTAACAACTTGAAATAACCTGAAAGTTTTAGAATCTGCCCAGCAGACCCTTATAGGATATGTTCCTCACAGGGAAGGGACATTTGGTACGGCACTGTCAGGGGGGTGTTCAGAGAAATAAAATTCTTTCCTATTTGCACCCCGCTTGGTGGGGGACTGGTTGATAAACCACTGCGTGTGGCTGGCAGTGCTTTGCTGTGCCTCGGGTTGGCTCGGAGGGTCTGGCTCCTGGCCACCTCTGGGACACAGAGGCTTCCCTCTGGGCCTGCTGCTGGGGTGCACAGGGGTCTGATGGCCTTAATTCTGGTCAAGCTGAACGGCCGCAGACAGTTCAAAGTGAGATGTCAGTGTCTGCTTGTCACATACCCAGGTGAAGGGACGGGGGACAGGGTCTGCCCTGCATTTTGGGGGGAGTTTTGGATGGGTTGTGCGTGTACACGGAGGTACCTTGGGCCTCTGGTGTGGCTTCCCTGCCCCGCCTGTGACCGGGCTGCCCGAATTTATCTGGTTTGACGCCAAGAATAAGTAGAGATTAGTTTTCCTATCTGCCCCCAACACAAAGGTAGGCTGTTACTTACAGCATAAACACTGTGGGAAATGTGCATAATACAAGTAAGGCTATTTTACGAAAGAAAATTTGATGAACGATGTCCAGTACATTGGGAAAGAGGAAATACCTCCTTCCATATGTATGACTTTTATCCAGCTAGTAATCCACAGTTTAAAGAACTTTCTTAATTTAATAAAGAAGTTATTTTCAACTTAGATCTGGAAAACCCTCATACCTCCAGCACAAGGTTTCGGTGAAATATCCCTCAACAGGAAAATATAGACAGTTAGTTTTTTCTTCCAGAGTGAAACACTGCGAGCTTCCCATCCCTGGTTTATTATGCTTTCTGTATCTCTGCTCATTTTTCACCAGTATTGCATTAAGTATTGATATTGATTTCTTGTAAATGGGACTGAAATAGATGGCCCACAGTTTTTTGTTATTGCTCGGTGGCACTTGTATGTAATTTATTCTGGCTGCAATGGAAGCTGCCCTGCGCTGCCACAGCTTAAATTAAATGTGCCACGCTCGGCCTCTACTCGTCACCTACATTCCTCATTCAACATAAAAAATTATTATGTAGAAAGTTTCTCTTTCCCCCCCTCCCACTCCCATAAGAACACTTACTGTGCCCTTTGTATTGTTTCGAAAGTTTGTGCTGGTAACTTGTGTCATTAGTGGATAATAGGAGAGTAGGAGGAAGGGGCAGTTTCCTCTCGGCAGCTGGGTTTTGCTCAGTTTCTGAGAGGCCTGGAAGACAGGAGACCCGGATTCTGGGCCTGGTTTTACCCCGCCCAGTTGAGGGACCTTGGGCGGGTCCCCTTCTCTGTCTGTTTCATGGAGAACCGCTTGTGTGGCGTTATGATGAGGAGCCCGTCAGTCCGGGCCCAGAGCTGGGGCCCTTTGCCTGGGTCTCCCGAGCGGCCCGGGGTAAGCGGGAGGGACCGGCAGGACTGCGCATCTCTTGGCCGAGGGCACCTCTTGAAGGCAGGGCGGCAGGCATTCCTTCTGGGCGTGAGCAGCCTCGGGAATCCCATCGAAGAGGCGGCGCAGGGTCGATCTGAGGCCAGAGGGCGGCCTTGTCCAGCATAGGAAAGGGCAGGGGTTCGGGGGCAGTGTCCTGACAAGGAAGGATAGTCGGCGTTCTTGCTCTTTGTCTGTTGGGGCCGCTTGGCTGGGCCAGGCCAGAAAAGTCCCATCGAACAGTGGGGGAGCAAAAGGCATGACTGTGGCCTTCCAGTACTCAGGAGTCTGCAAATTCCCCCGCCGTCCCCTCTAAGACCCCTCTCCCCTTTCACAGTGTTGTGTGGCTGAACTTCTGGCCTGTGTGTCTTGCACTGTGTTGGGTGCCGTTCTCGAGGGACAGAGGGACAGAGGCTCCAGGGACTGCTATGCCTCGGGGAAGAGACAGGCCCAGTATTAACATGCAGTGTGTGTGTGTGTGTGTGTGTGTGTGTGTGTGTGTGTGTGTGCGCACGTGCGTGTGTGTGTAGCCCCTTGAGCGCGGGCATCTTTATCCCTGAGGCATCCCTTTCTAAAGACACGTTCAAGTCGCATCTTAGACCTGATGTTTTTTTGCCCACGTGGTTTTCACTCCAAATGATTTCCCATTAGGTGCGAAGGATTCTACAAGAAAACTGACAAAGTGCCTCACACAAGACGCCAGCCGCCTCCGCATCCATGGCTTTTTAAGGAATCAAGTTAGACTTTTCTGCATTCAGCCCGGGGCAAAACAGCATCTGTTAATTAGACTTTCATTTCTGTTGATAATGGGACCCACAGGCCTGCCGCTGAAGTGGACGCGGCCCTTTTGTGGCCCGGCCGTCTCCGTGCTGCTTGTGTGAATTAAGCCTGATTGTGGCGTGAAGGGGCCCTCTCGAGTCTCCCGCTCAGACCTGATGACTCCCATTCTTCCTTTAACCACTTAAGGAGGTCTGCTGCCCTTCTTTCTTCCTGTCCGCTGGGCTTTTTTGAAGGAGCCTCTGCTCTGACTGAATCTGGGGCCTTGCCCAAACATGCAGCGCTTTCCCAACGCGGGAGCCAAAAGCCTTCCCCTCCAGCCTCTGAGTCCTCAGGTCCGTCCTCCATCCCTCCCTTGTTCCCTCCTTCCTTCCTTCGTTAACAAAGTGTCAAGGGAAGGGCATCCGATGGGGAGGAGGGCATCACTCCGTGCTGTGCTGGGGTGGGACCGCACCAGCTTTTGAAAGTTGCCCGTGGAATTTTCAGGACCTTTATTGGCCAGTTGTTAAATATAGCCGTTATTAAAAATTAAATGATGAATGAGATAAATTATATCAAAAACAAAGGTAATGAACACTCAAAACTCATGACTGCCTAATTATTTCACAAAGATTTTATTATCTGTGTCAGAGGACAGAAGCGTTTTTCTCTAAAAGCCCAGATAGTAAATATTTTGGGCTCTGCAAAGTGTATGATCTTTGTCCCAATTACTCGGCTCTGCTGTACTAAGGTGAAAGTAGCCTTAGACAGTAATTGAATGGGCATGACTGTGTTTCAATAAAACTATATTTGCAAAACAGGTAGCATAGATTTAGCCCACAGTCTGGGCTATAGTCTGCCAACCCCGATCCATGCCCTTGAGGTTATTTATGTCCGCGCTATCTGCCTGCTGGAAATACTCTGTAATTGTGTTTCTGCTCACCTCATCCACCCCCACCTTCTGTGACCTCACGTTGGTAGCTTGAAATCAACTGTGGTGGCAGTACTTACACCCCAGCAATTGGCAAACGCTAGTAATCCGGGCTTCTTTTCCCAGAGACCTGGCTAAATATTCACTGGTGCATTTGACTCCTGACTCTGCATCGTATTAGCTGGGTGTCCTCAGGTACGTTACTGAACTCTCTGCGCTTTAGTTTCTTTGTGTGACGGTTGAGGTGGCACCTGCCCTGAAGCGTTCACAGGGCATGAGGCGGTATAATGTGTGTGAAGCTCACAGCACTGGGTTTTCAGGGGGATTCACAGCTGAGTCAAAAGTAGGTTCTGGCCCCAGGAATATGTCAGTATCCTGGGAGGGAGGTGGCATAGGTCCAAATGTAAAATATAAAAGTCTAATAATATAGAGATTTGATTAGCCACTCCCCAGCCTGCCTGAGGACCTCCGACAGCGGATTCTTGGGCCTAGGGGCTACTGTATCGACCCTGAACACAGTCGCCGGTGCCCAGCCTCTGTAATCTGGCTCCTGCTGCCCTCGCCATAGGCTCAGAGCCCTATCACCTGGACCACTCCTCTCCCCGATGCATGGGCACACCTCTGAGCCTTTGTTCACTCTGTTTCCTCTGCCTAGAATTCCTCTCTTCTCTGGATCCTGCTCGCAGGGCGCCTACTCTCTGCAACTTTCTTAGTCATCCTTAGGCAGATCTAGCAATCCCAAAGGGGATTCATTTAAACGGAATCTCAAGTCTTCCCAATTTCCTTCCAGGCCCTGTGTAATCTGGCCCCCAGTATTAATCATGTTTTTAAAATTTTCTATATTTTATTATGCTTTGACATCCTGGGGATCTTGCTGGCCAGGGAGAGATAGCAAACAGCTTGCCTGCACCGCTCCTATGCAGACCAACCAATCCAAAGCTCACGTCACCTCCTTAACCTAACTCACACCAACACACCGTGCCAGTATTGCCTCTCTGCCCCAAGTCACCCCACGGCCAGGTACCAGGGAGCTGGAGACCACCCTGACAGCCCGGAGCCTGCAGGCATTATTCACACTGGTCGGTCCTAAGCTGTTTACCCTGCCTGCCCTGCCGTACCCTACCCACATTAGAGGGTTGTGCCTGCGCTGGCCTCCTTCTTCTTCCTTCCTGTGTGGCCCTGCATGGCCCGGTGTGGTGTGTCCCCTCCTCTCGGGACTGTAAGTATATAAACACTTCTTTCAATGGCAGTGATCCCTCCATGTTGTCACTCAGTCACTTCCACAAATTAAACTCCAGGTGCCACGATGAAACACCCCCACTGTCTCTCCAGCCTCTTCTCCTGCCCCAGCCCTGTTCACTTCATTCCAGGTGTGCTGGCCCGCTTGCGGCTCCTCAGTTATGCTAGACGTGGTCCTGCCTCAGGGCCTTTGCACTTGCTGCTCCCTCTGACTAGACTCCTCTTCCCCCAGATATTCTCAGAGCTCAAGTCTTCACTTTCATCAGATTTCTGCTGCCCTAAGACTCGAATAACACGCACATTCCTCCACACTCCCTATTTCTCCAACCTGCTTTGTGTTCCTCTCTCTCTCACCACCACCTGACTTGATACGCATTTATTTCTGTCCCTGCTTGAGCGCCAGCCCCATGAAGGCAGGGACCATGGTTGTTCAGTTGGCTGTTGCATCCCGGTCCCTAGAACAGTGCCCGGCATGTCATGGGGGCTGGAGGAGTATTTGGTGCCTCCCCTGTGGGCCCAGAGCCCCTCACCCATGCCCCTAAACCTGCACAAATCACCCTGCTCTCAGTTGTTATGTGTCGGTCTTGCCCACCGGGGTCAGGCACTGGGCTCCTTGTCCTGGCGTCTCCCGGGCACCGGGTCAGGCGGGGAGTGGCAGCTCAGTGCAGGTTTGTGGGCTTGTTGGAGCACCTCTCACCAGTGGGGACTCAGAGTGGGGAGAGAACATTTGCAAATGAGGGAATAAGGAAGTTTCCGGAGGAGGTGGTATGTGGGTTGGGTGCGAGGGGAAGGTTAGGGATGCGCAGAGCTCGGGGCAGTGGGTGTACTGGGCAGAGAGCGCCCTGGGCGCACGTTGGCTGAGGAAGGCGGGTGCTCCCCCTGGACTGGCCGTGGCCCCCTCCCCAGCCGCTCCCTCTGCCACAGCTCCTGGGCAGCCTGCTTCTTGCACACGTGTTCCCTCCTGCCTCAGGGCCTTTGTACATGCCGTTCCCTTTCGTGGAACATCCTTCCTGCAACCAAACCCCCCAGCAGCACTCACCTCTTCACGCTTCCTTCTCTCTCAGCTCAAAGATCAGAGAAGAGCACCTCCCTGACCCTGTCATTGTCCCTCTGCCACCTACTCCCATGATCCTGTGTTTTTCCTTTATGGTTTATCCTACGTTACACTTGGAGGTGAGTATTTTTGTCAGGATTTGAGGAACGTTGCCCTCCCTCCCTGGATGGCCAGCACAGTGGCGGGGGGGGAGGAAGGCCCGTGTCCAGCTGGGTCAGCAGCGGGTTCCAGTTCCTTGCACGCACCTGGCACGCGTGGGTGCTCGGCACGCCCCGAAGGACTGAGTTAGGCCCAGCTGGGGAGTCGCATGCTTGCCTTGGGGTGTTAACCGGGCACCAGATAGGCAAAGCAGGTGAGGCCACACAGAAGGGTTGGAGGCCAAGCCACAGAAACCCCTTCTGCCAAAGGCCTGAGGGTCAGGCAGCCCATGGAGGTGACGGGGGTCCTCGGCGCCGGTGGTGGGATGGGACCCCTTACTGCTCCCGTTGACTCCGCCTGGGAGAACAAGGGCAGCTTCAGAGACCAAAGCCACACAGGCAATGGGTTTGTTTGCGGCTGTAGCAAATGAAGCCTTTTAGCATCAGAGAGGCAGGCAGCATGGCTGCAAACCGGAGAGATCATTTTACTTTAGCTCCCGGGAAAGAGCTTTGTATCAAGGCAAGCGTAACCAGGCCTGAGAACAAGCAAAATGCAGGTGGGGACTCCGGATCCATCGAAACCTGGAAGATGCGGAACGTGTCAGGTCCTGAGGGCAGCGAGGCCAGTTTTGGGGCCCGGGTTGTGGCCCACATGGGCACGAGTGCATGGATTGAGTCGTAATGGCTTTAAAGTTGGGTTGGGGGGGACCCACAGCAAGGCCTGGATGCCTAATCACTGCCTAAGGAGGCTTGGCACCTGAGATCAGGGCCACCTGTCTTTGATGGGGGCTCACAGAAAGATTCCTATGAATCTTCTGGGGACAGATTCTTTGGTTCCTTAAGAGCACAGAATAAGCTGCTGGTTCACCACGCTATTCCAGGGCCTAGATCAGCCTCCGTAGGCCTTCAATACATATTTACATGAAGGAGGGAAGGAAGGAGGGAAGGAGACGTAAGGGACTTACAGAAAAAAGGGAAGGCAGACTTCTCCCCAAGCCCCATTCTCCACTCTGACAGGGCATTCTCGCCTCTCCCCTTCTCATGAACCTCAGGGTCCCCCTTGCCCTTTGGGGTGAGCCATCTCCTGGCCACCTTCCTGGCCTCCTCCCCTGTCCTCTTCCTTCATGGCCCCTTTGCCTCAAGGGGAACTTCTGTTTCCTCATCTGTAAAAAAAGTTGGCCCACTTCTTCTCTCATCACTTGGATTGTAGAAAGTTAGAACTGAAAGGAACCAAAAAGGAGTAAGGGCAGATCAGGGTCAAGTTTAGCCTAAACTTCAATATCCTTGGAGATGAATCTGCTCTATTGTTTTGGCCAAGAAAGAAATGGGTATTTTGTCCCAGACTCTCACCCGCTTCTCTTGTTTGTTTCCCTGTCTGACACTGAAGAGTAAAGCACGTCCAGAGAAACACAAACCAAGAGAAAGTCTCCCATATCTTCCTTTCAGCTTGTCCACATTTCTGTGAAAGAGAGACATTGGTCCATAACCTAGGCAGTCTGCGAAGCTTGGTGGTTTCTCCAAGCACAGCTGGAGCGTGGATTGTCACCAGCAGCTGGTCACAGGGGATACTGGTGTTTCAACCCGATGGCATCAGGGGAGAATCTGTTGGGTGCCATAGTGGGCCACAGACCACCCCGTGCACAGTCTTTGGCCGCCTTTCATGGAGAGTCTGCAGGCCCTCCATCCTCTGCTGCCCGCTGTTGATTCGACAAGGATGACACTGCCACGGTCATCATCTCTGCATGAGGTGCTCACGGTGGGCGGGTAGCGACGGGGGCCTCAGTGTGAAGAGCCTTGGGGCTAGTGTCGGGCAGCTGATGTTTTGAGTGTTGCTAGTTGTGTGACCTTGTACAAGTTGTTTAGTGTTGCTAAGCCTCAGGTTTCTTACCTGTAAAATGGGAATAATAATAATACCCGCTTAAAGGTCACTGTGAGGATTAAATGAGCTCCCTCATGGATGGACCTGGAGATTATCATACTGAGTGAAGTAAGTCAGACAGAGAAAGACAAATATCATATGATATTGCTTATATGTGGTTAGGACTGGTGGTCCAGTGGTAAAGACTCTGCACTCCCAGTGCAGAGGGCCCAGGTTCCATCCCTGGTCAGGGAACTAGAGTCCGATGCCACAACTAAGAAAAGATCCCTCATGCGGCAACTAAAGATCCCACGTGCCGCAACTAAGACCCGTTGCAGCCAAATAAATAAATAAATATTTTAAAAATGATACAAATGAACTTATTTACAAAACAGAAATCAGACTCACAGACTTAGAGAATGAATTTATGGTTACAGGGGGGAAGTGTGGGGGGAGGGGGATAGATTGGGAGTTTGGGATTGACATGTACACACTGCTATATTTAAAATAGATAACCAACAAGGATCTACTGTATAGCACAGGGAACTCTGCTCAATACTCTGTAATCACCTAAATGGGAAAAGAATTTGAAAAAGAATAGATACATGTATATGTATGACTGAATCACTCTGCTGTACACCTGAAACTGACACAACATGGTTAACCAACTCGACTCCGATATAAAATAAAAATTTAAAAAAATGAGCTCTCTCTATGAAGCTTCTAGCAGACTGTGTGGCTATAGTGAGTGTTCAGAAAATGGAAATTTCTGTTATTATTGCTGATGGGCACCTCCACAGCCCTATGTGGTAGATGCAGTTATTCTCCACATCTTCTGTGTACGGAGGCTCAGAGAGGCTTGGTAACTTGACCAAGGGCTCGGGGCTGGAGAACGGTGTTGCTGGGAGACAAACAAGGCGGGCTCATGGTGTACTCATTACCGGTTAGGGCTCTGTATCTGTTCCTCGCCTCCACCATTCCCTTTCTTGGGAAGAAGCCTGAACAGTTTACAAGGTCCCATTAGACAATATCTGTCTCAGTGAACATTTTTGTACACATCTCCCAGGGCAGATGTATAAGAGTTTCTCTATGGTGTGTACCCAGGAGTGAGACATGGGTCATAGACAGGATGACAATGTATTGTGCAAACCAGGACACTTTTGAGAGTGAAAGGGACTGCCATTAATAGTCATGTGGGATAACAGGTGTTTTCCCAGGACAATTCTAGTTTTAAAATGTACGTGCATTTTTAGCAAAACCTTTAATGAAAAACACAGGACTTTAGAAAACTTTTTAACCCAAATACACTTCTCCCCTCACCTACTTCTGACCTATACTTTGTGGTTTTTTTGGTATTTTAGTTCCGTATTTAGTTGTAATAGAAATTTGTTTAGATTTACCTGTGTGTTTTTCCATTTTACTTGTTCATCATTCCTTTTTGTAGCATAGTCATGCCTTCTGTAATCTTTAATTTTTTTTCCTAATAAATGTCTTTTAGATGTTCCTGAGTGAAGATGTTCCTTTAGATTTGTTGGTGGCAAGCCTCTTTTTAAATTTTTATTTCTGCTTATAGAATTGTATAAAGTTGCTTTTATAGTTCAAACTATGTTATTGAAAAATAGTTTTATTGGGAACAAATTTTAGGTTAACAGTTATTTTCTCTCAGCACTGAAATGATATCATTCCATTTGGTCTTCTGGTTTCCATTGTCACAGTTGAGAAGTCTGCTATCAGTTTGTTTCTTTGCAGGTGTCTGTCTTTTCTCTCTAGCTGTTTTGTCTTTGATGTTCTGCAGTTTCAATATAATATGTTTAGATCTACCTATGTTCTTTTCTATCCTTTTTGGATTGATGCTTTCTGGATCTATGGATTCATGTCTTTCATCAGTTTGGAAAAATTCTCAGCCATTTTCCTTGAAAAAAATTCCCCTTTCCATTTCCTGCATTTTTTTTTTCCTGGGATTTTGATTAAATGTGATTTAGAATTTTTAACTCTAGTCTTCGTAGGTCGTAGCCTTTCTTTCATACTTTAAATTTCCTTGCCTCCTGTGATACATTGTGGGCAATTTTTTTTCAGTTCTATCTTCCAGATCTCTAATATCTCTTCAGTTGTGTCTCACCTGTTGTTTAACTATCCATTGTATTTCTGATTTTAACAACAATTTCATTCCTAAAGGTTTTATTGGGTTATTTCTCAGATAACCTTGTTGTTTTGATGGTCTTTTACTGCTTGTTTATTTTTGTGATTCTAATTTTAATTTTCTTAAACAGTTAATCAATAATTATTTCATATTATATCTATCTAATAATTCCACTGTCTGAATTACTGGCCATCTAAGTTTACTGTTTGATGTGTCTGCTAACTTTAAATCATGGTGATTGTTTCCTTATGTGTTTGGTGATCTTTTATTGTGGAATTACATTTGCACGCTCTTAATTGGTAAGAGATGCTCTCCTCCGGAAAGGTTTTGTGTTAGCTTTCTTCTTGGTTAATAAGAAGGGCTACACATCTAGGGTCACTTGAGACTCTGCTGAAGGTCTCTAATTTAATATGATAGTCTTATGCTTAGTTCCTCCACCTTAGTGACAACCCAGGGTTTATGTTAGTTGCAGAGCTGGTGCTGGCATTTGTGCTCAGTGCAACCCCATCTTATTTGCTTGCTGCAGGTTATATTTAGCTCAGGTTTATTTATTTATTTATTTATTTATTTATTTATTTATTTAGGTGGGGGAAAGGGAGATCCCTGGACATTGACCTTATCTCTTATAAGGCTATCAATGAAACAAATGGAGCAGGACAGTCCAAATCCATACATTTTTCATGGATGAAGTGTTCATATCTATAAAACAGGCAAGACAACACTGGTTCCTTCATGAGGCTGTTTAGAAGATAAGGTAACGTATCTGAAATAACTTTTGCTTTCAGAAGCTGTGGCTATCAATCATCTATTCTGCTTGTCCCACTCCTGCTACTCTAAGGAGGATTGACACCCCCTCCTCCTTTTCCTCACATTTCTGATGAGCCATATCCCAGGAAGCCTCAAATTCTGGAGTTTTCTGGACCATTGCTCCAGATAACCACTCCTCTTTCCTCAGCATCCTTCACCTCCCCACAACGCTTGGCTTTGTGACTATGGATTCTCTCTGCCTTTGCCTTCCTTCTGTCCCTTTGCCTTTAATGTGTTAAGCTGGTATTTGGACCTCAACTCACCCAGCCTCTGACTTAATCAGTCTCTCCAGTCCCATCACCTCTTGTTATTTTGCCCAGAAACTCCTTGCACCAGCCTTACCCTGGGAACCCAGTGCTCACTCCACCCTCTCTGTTAATGCCTGGCCCAGCCAATTCCGGGTCAGGGACGGGGGCTCATACAGGAGGAACAGAAATTGGAAATGTTAGTATCACTTTTATGATTAGTTTCTATTTGGAAATCACACTGAAGTTTATTTGAGGGTTGGTAAATTGGAAGGGCATTTTGCTTTCTATTTCAGCATCCCTTTTTATTTATGAATCACATATGCCTGTCTTCCCCCACTTCATTCCACCCCATATTCTCATTCATAGCAGAAATAATTAAAACAGGTTAGGGTATGTCAGTGGGGTCCAGACGAAAGGACTCAAATTTTAGAGCCTGATAAACCTGCATTTACGAACAAAAAGGTTTCTAAATCCAGTGTAAGTTAAAGGTCTTAAAAATCTGTCAGCAGCAGAAACAAAGAGTAAATCTTAGTGATTTTCGGACAGGCAATGACTTCTCAGATAAAGCACAAGCAACAAAAGGGAAAAATAAACAAATTGGCTCCTGAAAATTAAAAACTTTTGTGCTGAAAATGAAGCCAGCAAGGAAGTGAAAAGGCAGCTCATAGAATGGGAAAAAATATTTGCAAATCATGTATCTGAGAAGGGACTTGTATCCAGAATATATTAAAAACTCTTACAGCTCAATAATAAAAAGATAAATAACCCAATTTAAAAAATGGACAAAGGATCTGAATAGACATTTCTCTGAAGAAGATATATAAACAGCCAAGAAGCACATGGAAAGGTGCTAAAAATCATTAGTCATTAAAGAAATACAAATCATGGTGACAATAAGATACCACTTCATACCCACAAGATGGCTAGGGCCCAAAAGACAGACAATAATGAGAACTGATGAGGATGAGGGGAGATTGCAGGCCTCAGACATTGTTAGTGGGAATGTAAATGGTGCAGCTATTGATACTTTGGAAAATAGTTTGGTAGTTCCTTAAAAAGTTAAACATAGAGTTACATCATTACCCTGTAATTCTACTCTTAGGTGTAGGTGCAAAAAATGAAAACATAAGTTTCCACGAAAGCTCGCACATGAATGTTCATAGCAGCACTATTCATAATAACCAAAAGTAGAAATGGCCCACATATCCATCAGCTGATGAATGGATAAACAAAATTTGGTTTATCAACAATGGAATATGATTTGGCAATAAAAACAAATGAAATACTGATATATACTATAACGTGGATGAACCATGAAAACATGGTGCTCAGTGAGAGAAGCCGTCACAAAAGACCACATATTGTATGATTCCATTTATATGAAATGTCCAGAATAGGCAAACCCATAGAGACATGAAGCAGCTTGGTGTAGGGTCAGGGGTGTCAGCTGTGCGAAATGCAGAGTTCCTGCATTGGGTGTGGGGTTTCTTTTCGGGTGATGAAAATGTTCTAAACTTAAACTGTGGTGATGGTTACACAGGTCCATACTGAAAAAAAAACTGAATTGAGTGAATGACAAGATCTGTGAATTATATCTTGATAAAGCTGTTAAAAAAAACCAAATAGCACATCCTTTCCTCTATCTTGGCATTTGATTAAATCATGTTAATAAAATGTTCCATTAAAATTAGGGTTGCCAGGGACTTCCCTGGCGGTCCAGTGGTTAGCACTCTACGCTTCCACTGCAGGGGGCGTGGGTTTGATCCCTGGCTGGGGAACTAATATCCCGCAAGCCGCACAGCACGACCAAAGGAAAAAAAAAAAAATTAGGGTTACCAAATTTAGCAAATAAAAATACAAGAGTCCCAGTTAAATTTGAATTTCCAATAGACAAGGAATAATTTTTTAAGTTAAGTATGTCCCAAATATCACATGAGACAAACTTATAATGAAACTTTATTCATTTATTTGAAATTCAAATTAACTGGGCAACTGTGTTTTATCTAGTTACCCTAATTAAACTATAACATAAGCCATAGCCTTTTCATAGAGAGCTATGCCATTTTGAAAACCATTGTCTCTCCATATGCATCCTACAACCCCATGGTTTCCATTTTACAGAGCGTTAATCAGAAGCCTAGACTCCTCCACGTGACCCAGTGGCAGTTCCAGGGTCTGAACGCAGGTCTGCCTGACTCCCAATGCCAGGGTCCTCTGTCGCCGAGGCGGGCACATGGCTGATGGCGAGAAATCTGTTTTTTCCCTTGTTTCCGTAAGAGAAGCCGAGAAGGAAACCTTCAGTCCCCATAAAGTTCCGTGCAGGGGCTCTGAGGCCTGGCGGCTGGCAAACCAGAACAGTGAGTTCCCATTAGAATGTTCTTTTCTGGGAGGAGATAACAGGATAATAGGTATCTTACTTGCTTCCTGTAAAATGGTGAGTGACCAAGAGTCACTTGAGATTAGAGTAATTCAGAACGAGTTAAGCCAATACCTGTGCCCCTTAGAGATCAATTTTTATTTTGAGGAGAGGAGAGAGAGGATAAGCGAGATCCAAAATAAAATTCGGCATTCCCGCTCCAACCTCAATAAGCCTGGGGCTCTGGGAGGGAGGTCTCTGTGTGCACGAGGAGAGATGGGGGTGGGGATGCTTCTGAAATCAAAGGCACGTGATTTAGGAGCAGATGCTACCTCTGCGCCGAATTCCTTTAGTCTTCTCAGAGAGAAAGTGGATGCATAAATGATGTTTTAAAGATGTTTAAGATTCTTGAGTAGGGTACACAGTCAAAAATGAAACTGGCCATTTGGGGAATGAAATGATACTTTTTTCCACCTTTTGCCAGTCATCATAACACACTCTTCTTGCCTGCATGGTTGGGCCAGTGGGGCATGCCTGCTGTAATGCAGCGAGTCTCACCCTGGTGTCTTCTATGATACAGACACAAATAGTGGTCACTGAGCGAGCGTCAGACTGAATCTGAACCAGCCAGGGATGATTCAGGTTCTAGAATATACATTCCTGGACCTCATCCCTGTAGATTCTGATTCAGCAGGCCTGGCTTGAGGTCCAGGTGGTTATGATTCTTAATAAGCCACATTGGAAACCCCTGGTAAGGGAGAAATATCAAGACACTCTATCTCCTAATTTAAATGTTTGCATTGGACAAGGTTTGGATTCAAGCGGTCTTTGTTTTCTGCAAACACACCGTTTTTGGTCATGGATCTGTTCATGATAAGGAAATTTCTCAAAGAGGCAAATCATGCTACAAATACTTAGGACAAATGACTTTTTAAAGAAGCCTTGTGGCAAAACTTTTTGTAAGGCATTTATCATCTAAAGACTTGCCCCTGGGCTTCCCTGGTGGTGCAGTGGTTGAGAGTCCGCCTGCCGATTCAGGGGACACGGGTTCGTGCCCCGGTCTGGGAAGATCCCACATGCCATGGAGCGGCTGGGCCCGTGAGCCATGGCCGCTGAGGCTGCGCGTCCGGAGCCTGTGCTCCGCAACGGGAGAGGCCACAACAGTGAGAGGCCCGCGTACCGCAAAAAAAAAAAAAAAAAAAAAAAAAGACTTGCCCCTAAAGGCAAATGTGATGGAGTGGAGAGAGCCATGTCCTGGAGCACAGATGGTGGGGCTTGAATTGCAGCCCGGAGCTGGATGATCTCAGGATCTTTGCTTAGCTGTCTGGGACTCAGGCTTCGAGGAGGGGTGTGTGTGTGTGTGTGTGTGTGTGTGTGTGTGTGTGTGTGTGTGTGTGTGTGTGTGTGTGTGTGGTAGGGCGCGGGGTGAAGGCTGGTATGGAAGGAGCCAGCAAAGGGAGTAAAGGGTGAAGTGAATGCTGACCTCAAAGGCTCTTTCCCTCTTCTTCATTCTCTTATGGAACCCTATTATATTTCAGGTTATTTTCTTATTAGCGTTATGTAATTTTTCTTATTCTATTTAAGTTTTTGTAAAGTAGTCCATTACTGTGCTCTGGAGACAAATAACCATCCATCCTTCCCCCTCCAGCCCAATTTGTTATTAGGTATCTAGGTGGACTCAGGCTGCTCCTGGCTCCTGGCTGAAGGGCTAGGTCTCCTCCCTGCCCACTTCCACCTTTTGCTGTAGACGCACATCCTTGCATGCATGTTTTTTCATAAACTTCATCAGATGATCTGTTTTACTGTCTGATTCTTTTTTTAAAAATTTATTTATTTTATTTTTGGCCGCGTTGGGTCTTCGTTGCTGCGCGCGGGCTTTCTCTAGTTGCGGCGAGCGGGGGCTACTCTTCATTGCGGTGCGCAGGCCTCTCGCTGCGGTGGCCTCTCCCATTGCAGAGCACGGGCTCCAGGCACGCAGGCTTCAGTAGCTGTGGTACGTGGGCTCAGTAGCTGTGGCTCAAGGGCTCTAGAGCGCAGGCTCAGTAGTTGTGGCGCACGGGCTTAGTTGCTTTGTCAGTAGCTGTGGCTCAAGGGCTCTAGAGCGCAGGCTCAGTAGTTGTGGCGCACGGGCTTAGTTGCTCTGTGGCACGTGGGATCCTCCCAGACCAGGGCTCGAACCCGTGTCCCCTGCATTGGCAAGCGGACTCTCAACCACTGTGCCACCACGGAAGCCCTTACTGTATGATTCTTGAGAGAGAGTTCCCCTTCTCTGGCATTCCTGGGAATGCTTCTGAAAACACTGGAAAAATACTCTTACCCCGAAGTTACATTAAGATCTTTAATTAACAAGAAATGAGAAATTCATATGCCAGACCTTAAGTGGGTATGTGGTATTTAAGCCTCTAGAATTTCAGGGTGACCTTAGTCTACAAAATAGATTCTCTTGCCTGTAGCCATTGATTTCTTTTTTTCTTTTTTTCTGAGCAGACATTTGCTTCTCTGCTTCATCTCCAGTGGCTCAGGACTCTGGTGCCCATGTAGGGTCTGGAAGGTGGTCGGAGACGCCTGTTCAGGTTGACCTCAATTCAGCAGCTCTTTCTTAGTGCCGCCTGTCCAGACCTCTGTCTACTGCGTGGGCTGCCATCCGCAGTGTCTCCTGGTACTTTGGACTATTCTTCATCTGGGGCTCCCGCATGTGACCCAATTATTCTCAAATGTCACCAGAGGTAGAACAAACATATTTTCTTGGATGTCCCCTCGTCTCTCTTCTTGTTTTCCAATTTCTAGGTAGCTGGAGTCATGTGCTGGGCCCACAGGTCTTTCTTATTTGATTATATCCATTGATTATAGCCTTGTTAGATGTATAAGCCTTAAGAGTTCTGGAGTCCTCAGGAATTGATCAGAAGCATGTTCAGGAAAAATACTGAAGTTGGATAAAAAGCACATCTTCAAAAGCAGTTCTGTTTGATTCCTGATTATTATTGTTGTTCTTATAGCAAAGGGATGTGCTCACTGCTTGCCTCTGAAGAGCTCGCTGGTCTGGGTATCAATTTGCCTGCAGTCAAGGTAAGAAATAGCGTGTGGTTGAGATGCAGGGAGCTGGAAATTCATCTCAATGTCATCACAGATACTTACGATACAGCTGGAATTTGATGACCCGTGTCCTTTGGAACACCTCTGATCCTGAATTTCTGGTCCCCAATAGCTGCAGTCATAAAATCCACTCCGATCGCTCAGAAACTGCGTCAATACACTTTAGTAATCCTTTGGATCCAAAGTTAAGGTTACAACTGTGAAAATCACGGCAACGCTTTCAGCTGAAGGGGAAACGGTCAACTGTGATGATGAAGCTGCCCTCGCTCCTGACCTCATCATCGAGCAGAATCCGATATAGAGTCTAAAGGGTGCTGCCAAGTGGCCAGATTCTAATCCAGTTCAAAGGTCCATGAAAGAATGCATTTAAGGGGCTTCCCCGGTGGCGCGGTGGTTGAGAGTCCGCCTGCCGATGCGGGGGACGCGGGTTCGTGCCCCGGTCCGGGAGGATCCCACGTGCCGCGGAGCGGCTGGGCCCGTGAGCCGTGGCCGCTGAGCCTGCGCGTCCGGAGCCTGCGCTCCGCAACGGGAGAGGCCACAACAGTGAGAGGCGCGCGTACCGCAAAAAAAAAAAAAAAATGCATTTGTACTTCAATTTTTCCCATGGCCCTGGAAAAAGGTTGCAGATTGCAGGGGCAGTGGGTTTAGCTACCATCCAAGCAACGCTTTGAGAATTTGGCTTATGGCTAAGGAGGCACCAGATACACCCAAATGTTAGGACACTGCTCACGGAATAGGTGGACAAGGGGCATTTTCAGGGTCATCTTGGTGCCTCCAAATTCTGCACCCACTTATCTACTGCTGCTTTGTACCTCTACCTGCAGACAAAATCAGTTTTCTTAGATTAGGTTAGGTTCTCAACTCTCTGCCAGGGGGCCGTGGGATCCCAAGGATTATCTTTCTACATCAGGTGCACAAACAGGTATCTGCATTCTCTCTCCCCATAAAACAACCACGGCCATAAATATACAGGTACAGTGGATTACTGTCCTTTAATTTATGAGATTTCAGCTATTTGCCTTTTAGAGGGAGAGGGAGGGAGGGAGAGCGAGAGTGAGAGAAAGTCTTTGCTTCCTTCCCTAATGGAGGTTTGCCATGGAGTGGGTGACTCTGATGTTCCCTCCTGGTCCCCATTCCTATGTGCTGTATTTTCTGCCTCTCCCATGGGGGCGTCTCACCATGCTGAGTGGGAGTCTACAGTGTAAAGATCTTCATACAGCACAGCTCCTAAAGGCAAGCC
The DNA here is from genome assembly GCF_002837175.3 of Physeter macrocephalus. Taxonomy (NCBI): domain Eukaryota; kingdom Metazoa; phylum Chordata; class Mammalia; order Artiodactyla; family Physeteridae; genus Physeter; species Physeter macrocephalus. Next base: position 76,002,360 of record NC_041233.1, read on the forward strand.
AGCTCAGTATCAACTTAGCTGAAGAAACTCATCATTAAACTTAGCTGAAGAAACCGGTTTCTTCCAGACCTGGAGGAAAACCTGGCAGGGCTGAACTTTGGGAGACAGGACGGTGGTGTCCAACAGGTGGTTCCTAGTGGATTTTCCAAGGGCATCTTTGCTTCTAGGTGATTGCAGCCTCACGCAGCCTTTTAGAACTTGATCCTGGATGAATTCATCTCTGGTAAAGTTTTTTGCTTTTTACAAACTGTACTCCTAGGTAAAGGTTGTATATCTCCTTTCAGACTCCAAACACACTCTCAAAGTAGGTAAGGTAGGCACTTATTACTGTCCCCATTTTTCGGATAAAGAAATGATGCTTGGATTGACCTGCTCAATGACACACAGATAATGATTTACAGCTGGGCTCAGTGCTAGATTTGCAAGCTCTTAATCCTTCATTTTCTCCACTTTGGGATATGCCTCTAGGATGCTGAGGCTTAGATTCTTCTCATCTTACCATGAGAAGAACAGAGAAGACTATTCGTTTCATGCTGTGCATCTCCTAGAAACCACAGCTGAGTTTATTAGAAATATATTATTTCAGGAGGAAATACTGTCTCTAATACCTGCATATCTTATTGAAAAATTAAAACCTTTGAAAAATAACAGGGTTCTTTTTATCAAAAAGAGAGGGTAGCCGTGATAATAAAAAACATATGTTCATTTTTCCAAAAGAAAAAAAAAAGGGCCAATAGGCAAGTGATGATTTTCAAAGCTGATTAACCCGTTTAGCCTGCTCCTTTTCCTATGCTCTGTATGCCTCATACTTACCTCTGAATTGACTAATGAGAGTAATAATCATAATATCTTTATTTGAAGCACTATGGTCCAGGCAGTGTGCTAAGCATTTCACATACTTCATCTCATTTGATCTTCAGAGAGACCTTTTGGTTAGCTACTATCAACATGCTTACTTTACAGATAAGGAAACTGAGGCTTAGAGAAGTAAGTTGTCTACAGGCACCGTGGCAGAGACGCTCACTAGGTGTATTTATTTCCCAGGGCTGCAGAACAAAGTACCACAACCTGGGTGGCTAAAGCAACATAAATGTATTCTCTCACAGTTCTGGAGACTAGAAGTCTGATATCAAACTGTTGGCAGGGCCACACTCTCTCTGAAGGCTCCAGGGGAAGATCCTTCCTTGTCTATATTCCTAGCCTGTGGTAGTTGCTGGCAATCCTTGGTGTTCCTTGGCTTGTGGCAGAACGACTGTGGCAGTCACATGGCTGACTTTGCTGTGTGTCTTCTCCTCCTCTTCTTATAAGGACACCAATCATATTGGATTAAGGGCCCACCCTACTCCAGTATGATGTCATTTTCGTATACCTAATTTTGCATCTGCAACTACACGATTTCCAAGGGAGCTCACTTCTGAGGTTCTGGAAATTTTAGGGGGACACTGTTTAACTCAGCGCACTCTCCAGTCTGGTTTCCTCTTCCTGGACACACGTGAAGATCACACCTCCCAGCTTCCCTTGCAGTTAGGTTGGGGCCAGATCCCTGGGTTCTGGCCAATGTGGGCGGAAAGGTGTTCATCACTTCCAGGCTTGGCCATGAAACACCTGAGCAATCTTCCACACTCTCCCTTCACTTGTCAGCTGGTTGAATTCAGTGAATCAGTGGGTGATTGAGGAGGCCCTAGAAGATGGTGCCATAAGATGGCAAAAGCAGGGATCCCCGTGTCACAGCCTGTTCTGAGGACTGATTGGATTAAAGAAATAAATCTTTGTTGTGCTGGGGCGGCTTGTTATAGCTGTTAGCCTCCCAAATACAGACAAACGACTGCTAAACTGCAGAGTAGGATTCAAAGTATACGGCTCCAGAGCCCAGGCTCTCAACTGCTGTGCTGTATGACTTCCTGACAACTTGCTCCTTTGCTTTTGTTATTTGGTCTGTGCACACCAGTGGCTTAGCGAGTGAGTGATGGCACTTGTCTGCAAAATCACCAGTTGTGATATCACATCCTGGTGATCTGTGTGTGTGAATGTGTACTGTCGGGGTGGGCAAGAGGCCCACCAAGTCCAGAGGTGCCAGGATGTTCTAGCACATTCGCCCCTGGCTCTGCACACAGGGACCTAATAAAGAATTTCCCCATCAACAGGCGCCTTAGATGGTTGCCAGTTTTCCTTATGTTGGTTCTCTTTATACCTCTAGGTTAGGTCATGCTTCTTTGAAACCCACACCTCCTTACTTGCCCTCTTGGGAGGCTCAGGTGGCTTCTTTTCCCTTTTGTCCCATAGTCTCTCTTTTTTTTTTTTTTTTTTTGGCCACACCGAGAGGCTTGTGGGATCTTAGTTCCCCAACCAGGGATTGAAGCTGGGCCCTTGGCAGTGAAAGTGCAGAGTCCTAACCACCGGACCGCCAGGGAATTCCCTGTCCCATAATCTCTTGAGTGCCCACCATGTGCCAGGTGCTGATCTTGGCCTGAGGAGGCACAGATGATGGAAGCCCTGATGTCAGAGTCTTCACCCCAGGGCGAGGCAGATAGCAGGGCACGAGTCTCCCAGATCTTTAGGGGACCGGGCCACATGATACGAAGCAGTAGCAAGGGGACTGACCTAGTCTTTGAGCAGAGAAGTTTTCCTGAGCATTTGAAGTGAAATTTAGAGGACTAGTCTGCGTGTGCTGGGTGTATGGGGGATGGGGTGGAGATGCTCCAGGTCAATGGCATGTCTGAGCCCTCAGGGACATGAGAAAGCATGGGAGCCTTGGAGCAGGGAAAGGAGACCCCAGTGCCTGGGTCCCCATGGAGCGTGGGGGCCCCTGGCTCTTGTGACCCAGCTCTGCATGGACCTCGAGTGGGTGGAAGCATCTGCATTTTCTGATAAAGTTTGGAAGCAGCCCTTTCATTCTGTTTAGTTTTAGCTGCTGGAACAGTCTTCCAGACTTCTGAATCAGCATCAGGCATTAGCACAGACATGGGAATATGCACGTGAGGTTGTTCTGAGGCTCTGGCCTTAAGTTTTCATTTTCTGAATCTTTTCCTCATTTTTTGCTAGGTAGGGCCATGTTTTATAGGCTCTAAACTTTTCTCACATTGCACAATCTATCCTCTGTCCCTCAGAATCTCTCTTATGTATTGCATTATGAAATATATGATACATAAAAAATATTATATAACATACACAGAAAATATGTGAACCTAACATCCCGCCAGAATAATAATTAAAAGTTCATCCTGGGCTTCCCTGGGGGCGCAGTGATTGGGGGTCCGCCTGCCGATGCGGGGGACGCGGGTTCGTGCCCCGGTCCGGGAAGATCCCACGTGCCGCGGAGCGGCTGGGCCCGTGAGCCGTGGCCGCTGAGCCTGCGCGTCCGGAGCCTGTGCTCCGTAACGGGAGAGGCCACGGCAGCGAGAGGCCGGCGTACTGCAAAAAAAAAAAAAAAAAAAAAAAAAATGTTCATCCTATATGCAAGAACATTAGTTTTTTCCCTCACCACATTCTATTTTATTTTAATTTTTAAAAATAAAGTATTTTTAAAGGTAAGATTTTCATTATTATTAAAATTATTGTTATAATTTTATAAGGAAATGTGATAGCATGTGGTTCATTAGTTTTTTAAAAAGAGTCCTATTAAGGCATCCTCAACATACAATAAACTGCTCCCAAAGCATAAGTTTCTGCCATGCGTGTACACCTGTCAACCCATCCCTGCCATCAAGATAATGAACATCGCTTTCCCCTACTCTTCTCCCTGCACACCCAGCAATCGCTTATCTGCTTTCTGTCTTTACAGATTAGCTTGCATTTTTTTAGAATTTTATTAGAAGGGAATTACACAGTATGTGCTCTTTTCTGTCTGGTTTCTTTCATTCAGCATAATTATTTTGCAATCCATACTGCAGAGCGCATCAGTAGCTCATTCGTGTCTCGTGCTGAGTAATAGTCCATTGTATGAATATAAAACTTTTTGCTCTTTCATTCACCTATTGATGGACATTTGGTTTGCATCCAGTTTGGGGCTACTACAAACAAAGCTGCTATGAGCATTCATGTACCATTCTTCGTATGGACATATGTTTTCTTTTTTCTTGGGTAGTTTTATCATCTTAACTTTCGCTTCTCTCCTAATCAGATGTCTTACTTTTTAAGAACGTGCTGCATTCCCACCGCTTCTGCACAGACTGGGCAGGATAGGGTTAAGGGTGTTTGTACACCCCAGTTTGAGACAACTGTAGCCAGTGGGTCCTGGTCCAAGTCACCTTTAATTTGGCCTATGAGGTTGGTGTGAGTATACAAAATAAAATAGCTAAATTAGTAAAAGCAGTTGTCAGGGGGCCATTGTTTATGAAACCCAACTTGAAGGAGGAGGGAAAACTCTTCCTCGATCTTCTCCCTGCTATGAGATTAGCTCACGGTGCGGTGCCTAGGGACTATCTGGAGGCTAAATGCATTTTTTTAGGATTGTTATTTTCTGTCCCCAAAGTAAAGGACACAAAACCAACATGAATATGAGCTAGGATAGGCATTATTAACGATGTTTACTTTTCATTAGGAGGCCAGAACAAGTCCCTAATTGCTAGCAGATTCTAGGAAATGCCTTATTTGTAAACAGTGGTTCACAAAAAAAGTCATTAACAGTGTAAACAGGCAATTTAGAGCGAGCAATTGCAATCATAGAGTGTATTTAATGGCTTAAGGAATATTGGTGATATTTTGCAAAGGCTGATGTCTCTCCAACGCTTGAACAGCTGAGCTGGGACCACCAGACCCCAGACCTCACCCACCTAGATCACCAGGGCTGTTCAGCTGATTATCACGTTATTTTAAAGTGATAACTTTCTGACTATAAAAGTAACTCATCCCCCATTACAGAAAACCTATCAAATACAGAAAAAATAGCAAAGAGAATAAAAATTTCCCATAACTCAACCTTTTAGAGATAACTATTAACATTTTAGTTTGCTTCCTTCTTTCTATTCAAATAGTTTATAGTTGATCTCCAGCTCTATATAACCATTGTGTCCTGGCACAGAGTAGCCATTTAGTAAAATTGGTTGAATGGAATTGAATACATTTGGGTAGTTGCTATTTAGTAACCAGTCAGCCTGATGCATTCATACAAGTACTTGTGAGAGGGATTAAAAACCCCATTACATTTGGCTGAATTCCACGTTCTCATTCCTTATCTCCTTTCTGCTTCCCCCTCCCATTGGGTTGGTGAGAAGGGTGATGTCTGTCCTTTAACTGCTCAACTAATGAGGAGGCAAAGATGAGGAAGCGTCTTCCTCATCAGGAGGTGATTAGCACACTCACGCTTCAGAGAAATACCCCATCTTGATCCTGGTCTTCTTGGAGAAGCTGAGTTGGTTATTCACTCAACTAGTAGCTTATGTTAATTAGTTCACCACCCCAGGGCTCGCTTCCGATTTATGCCTCAATCTCCTCTCCTTGCTGTGTGCACCTCCTGGCCCTCCAGGTCAGTGGATGGGACTGAACCAGTTGCTAGCAGGCTGACATTTCACCAACCATGGCTGTCCTTGCCATCACGTCATCCAGAACCAATTTAGACCTTGCATTCACCATGGCAACAGGACAATGCACAGCCTCTGTATTTCCATTATCTTTTGTTGGTTTCCTAAAAGTAGATATTTTCCATGCCACTATTTTCTCAGCTTACCAATTACACTTTAAAATTCTTTTTGTCTGAGGTTTGCTTCTCTAGACTTTGGAAAACAAATTCATGAAAAATGGTATGAATTCCAAATTCGTAGGAAACGGAAATTGGCTTGGGAGCGCACTGATTTTAAAATGTGAAGTCTAAGTGAGTTTTTTTGAGACAGTATATAGAAAAAAGGTTAATTAAAACCATATCGTATCTTTTTAGGTAGAGAAATCAGTTCCTGTCCAGAATGTGATTTGGCTTCTAATCCATCTGTATTAGTCAGGATAGGCTGGATAATGTGCAGTAACAAATGACCCCAAATCTCATAGGCTTTAACATGACACAGGTTCATTTCTCTCTCTGTCCATTGTGGATCATCAAAGGGCTCTGTTCCACATAGTCACTCAGGGACCCAAGGTAACTGCGGTGCCATTGCCAGGAATGTGTGGTTGCCATAGCAGCAGGGATGGACAGAAGGTTGCCTACTGGCTCTTCTAGGCTTCAGCCCCAAAGTGACACGTTTGGCTAGAACTGGTCACCTGACCCTTCCTAACTGCAGAGGTGGCTGGGAAATGTGGAGAAGCTGATGGAATATTTGTTGAGCACTACTGCTTCTGCCAAGGCAGATGCCAGCAGTTAATTCTTTGGTCCATTTCTTTTCAAAGAGAACTGTTAATTCACTTCCTTGTCTTTGCATCCCCAGTGTAGCCTAGTAGACTGGAATATCTATATCTATCTCCATTTAGAGTTTGAGCTCCATGAGGACAGAAATGTTACTTTACTTCTCTTTGTATCCCAGTGTCTAGTGGACTGTCAACCACATAATAGGTGTATAATCAATGGTTATTGAGTGAATAAGTGACTGTGAAATAGGATCATTTACACTGTTGGAAATGATGCCGTGATATGGTCAAGAAACTATCATTACAGAATCCACAGTGTCAGAGGAGGAATAATCCTTTTGTCTAGAGCATTTGATGCCTCATTTGACAATAGGACACCGAGCCTGGGACACTTGTCAGCTGTAGGGCCAATGATGTTCTCTGTGGGGATTTCTTGGAAGGTATAGTGCTAGGTTGGGCCAACCCTGTGTTTTCATAGGGAAAACTTAGTGGAAACTGGAACCTCAACACTGTCACATACGCCCACACCCACCGCCCCTTTTGCTGTGCACTTTAGTTTCAGCACCGAGGCAGCTTTCCCATTGCTCAAATTCCAGAACTTTACCCAGTTCTCAGCCTTCTTTGGGGCTTAACACTCACTTCTTGAGGCAGCAAAGTATAGTGGGAAGGACTTGGACTTCAAATGAGGGAGTTTGGGGTTTAAATTCTGACTTCTCTGAAGTAATTTCTGCATGGCCTTGGGCCAGTTACTTATCCCCTGGCCCTCAGTGTTCTTAACATGGGAAGTGAGGGCAGTACTGGCTGTCTCATGGGGTTGTCTTATGGCTGTATGAGTGGTTAACAAGATGATCACATCTCTTGACACGAGCCTGTGACCTGAGTCCGTCAGGATCACGAGAGTGGTGGTGTCGGTCCTTTAACTGCTCGACTACCTGAGGAAGCAAAGAGGCCAAAGTTTCCTCCTCCTGAGATGAGGATACCCGGAATTCAGCACAGAGTAGGTGCTCAGTTCACAGATATTGATCATAATAGTAGAAACCTGCTTCATATCTCTTTCCAGCAGCCTCTTATTCCTGGTCCATAGCCCCTCAATAAAGGAGGGGTGACTTTGCCCTGAGTACTTTATAGACATCATTAAATGCCAGCTTTCTTCTCATCGTGGTGGGTGTGATCTGCCATTTAAAACCCCAGAGAGCAAAGTTCCCTCAGAACCGTTTTCCACACTCCCAGGTGAGGGAGGAGAGAGAGAAAGTAAAGTTTACCGGCCTTACGGACGCACCCATGCAAATATCACACACCTCATCCGGGTTGCTGGCTGTACATGAGTTGGAAATGGTTTGTAAATTTAATTGTCTGCAGTGTGTTCAGAACGAACACACTGAGTGTTCAGCATGTAGAGTAGTATTGGTAGCTCCATTTAATATCTAAGTATATTTAACGGTCTTTACTGTGTACAAATGCACCCCAAGGCATTCGAGGCCCAGCAGGAGCCACACACGGAAGAGGCTGTGCATCGTTGGGAGGCTGGGGGGCTCCTGGGCGCAGGGTATCCACAGCAACCCCGTACCCAGGCTGCTCTGAGAGCACATTGGCTTCCCAGCAAACGGTGAAGAGTCTGTTCCATTGGCTCTTTAACAAGCCATGGAATCATTTATTCACTGGAGAAAGAGTTCTTGGCTACAAGAAGCTGAGCAAGGCATAGAAGAACTTGGCCATAGGAAGAGACAGCAGAAGAGATGGGAGGGCTAGAATTATGCCCAGACACTGGGTGATGTGCTCTTTCTCTCTTCCCTTGTTTAATACACACCATAAGGGAGATTTCCCTGGTGGTCCAGTGGTTAAGACTCTGCTCTTCTAATGCAAGGGACGCGGGTTCGATCCCTGGTCGGGGAACTAAGATCCCACATGCTGTGCGGTGTGGCCAAAAAAGTATTAAAAAAAATACACACCATAAGGGATAGGGTAGTATACCCATTTCACAGTCGAGGAAACTGAGGCTTTAAGAGGTTAATTAGCACATTGCCTTAATTGCCACCCCTAGTGACAACCACACTGGACAACACAGACCCAGGTCAGGGGTCTTCAAACTACAGCTCAGAGGCCAGCCAAATCTGGCCCACTGCTTGTTTTGCTCATAAGAGTAGTTTTTTACATTTTATAATGGTTATATGAGTACCTGATTTTCCCTTTTGGCTTGCAGAGCCTCAAATATTTATTATCTGGCCCTTTAAGAAAATGTTTGCTGAGCCCTGATCTAGCTAAAGGTGTAGTGGACGCTGGGCTGGGCTGCCCAGAGCCCTCCCTTCTGGCCGAGGCCGTCTTTCCCCAGCTGCTGGGGAGTGGTGGCTGCCAACAGCTCACCGTTGAAGCTGGGAAACGTGCTTGGACTGTGAGTCCCAAGGTTTTGCCCTCCCGTGACTGGTTGATGAGCAGGTAGAAGGGCCCACGTGGGAGCTGACAGAACTCTCCAGGAGCCTCCTGCCCACAGAGCTTCCCTCAGCACCAGTTTCCCAGGAAATCATCCCAGTTTTTCCCTCACTGCTGGGAGATGGTCAGCCTGTAGCACTGGGGAGCTGGGTGGGCATCGGAGGCCATCCTGGCCGAGTGAAGCAGGAAGAAATGGAGTGGAGGGGCTTGGCCCTGAGGGAGCCTCAAGGGTCCTCCCAGAGATGGAGGTGGAGCCCAGTGGCTCATCAGTGAGAACTGGAGGCCCTCTGTGCTCCAGCCGCCCTGCAGCCGATCCGAGACAGTCCCTCCTCCACCTGTCAGGCCTAAACTCCGACCCTGTGGCACCTCCCGCACGTCTCTGAAGGCCTCTTCTCATCTTGTCTCCTGACTTTGGTACATCGTGATCCCCTGGGAATACCTCCTCCATTCTACTTGCCTCACTTACCTTCTAAGATTATAGTCAACGAAACAATCAACGAGGAGCTCTCACCACGTGCCAGGTGCTGTTCTAAGCACTTTACACATGACGACGACTTAATCCTCTTGATAACCCTATGTCAGGTCCCATTTTCATCTCCATCTTATAGGTGAGGAACTTGAGGCACAGAGAGGTTAAGAAACTTGCCAAGGTCACACAGCTTATAAGTTGTGAAGCTAGGATGTGAACCAGGCAGTCCAGCTCTGAAGCCCAAAGAAGCATCCTTCTTCTAGAATAGTCTTTCTTGTCCAGTGACCCTGCCCCCAGCCATGGCTGATAAGTCTAGGTGTGGGCACCTGACCCAGCTGGGCTGCTGGGTGTTTCCCCTGGGTTCTCAGAGATCTTCAGGATGGTGTCTCTTTTGTGGAAGTAGAACTTAAGAGGATTCAGTGGTCATGTTTCCAACTATTTGGGGAAAACCGAGCTGTAAGGAGAAAGAATAGGCTGGTCCTCATGCGGAGAGAAGCCGAGAGGGGATGAGAGCTTGTCTCTGAGGGCTGGCTGCTTCTTTCTCCAATGTTTCCTTGGTCTGTGGGAGCCAACACCTCCTCCACTTTGCCTCAGGAAGGTCTGCTTGGGTTTCTGTCACTTGAAAGTCCCCAGTCAAACGGCCCCTGATGAGCTCTCTCTCCCTGCGGCCGCCCTGCAGCAGGCTGGCCAAACGGGAAGCTCGGGGCCTTGGTTTTCTCCAAGACAGTGGCTGACAAAGTAAAGTAACGGAAGTCACCCGACCCAGCCTGCAGGATACCAGGTAGCTATTTCTACACCTCCTTCAGTTTAGGACGGCCGTTCAGAGTTCTGGCCGCTGCACAACCACTGGCTTGGAAAAAGGCAGCACCCAAATCAGCACATCTTCAATGGAACATCTGACTTTGTACAACCAGCAGGGCCGGGTGGAACCGAGGCAGTGCTGAGGGAGAAGCTGCCCTGAGAGGCGTCCGCTCCACTGGTCAGGCCCCTGGGACGTAGGCCTGTTATTCCCCTGACGTGACGGCCTTCCCCAGCAGAGATGGTAGCAATGGATGAGCATGTCTGGGCCTAAGACGGAGGTTGGACTTGAAGCTATACAGAGAACAGTGGGCTAATGGCTCATTCTAGAGCACAGAAACGGAGAAACAGAGACAAGGCAGAGAGTGTGGCCATGGAGGATGGGAGACCAGGAGAAGCAGAAGCCAGAAGCAGCCGGGATCCCGTGGATGAGGAGGGAGAACCGTCCGGGAGAGGAGTGTGTCATTAGGCCAGGCTGCTCTAGTGGCTGAGGCCTCGAGTCGGGAGGGAGAGGTGTCATCTCTGAGGAAAGCAGGTTCCGGTGGCTCAAGCTTAGACGTGACCTGAATGGCCTTCTATTCTCGAGCTGTGCACCGTCTCCACGAAGGCAGGTGGTACCCTTGCTGTTCTCGCCATCCTCAAGGCCAGGTGTATTCTTGCCCGCTTTGCTTTCGGTCACCTGAGGATGTCTGCTCCTTGACAGCCAAGGGGCTATAACCCAACACACGGAACACGTAAAGAGACTGTCCATCGCAACGCTATTCACAACAGCCGAAAGGTGAAAACAACCCGCCTGGTCACCAGCAGGCGAAGAGACAGAAAGTGTGGTGTGAGCCTCACAAAAGCCTGGGTGGCTTGCGCCCGGTCCACGCGGGGGCTCGCGCTTTATTTGGAGAGTGGTGGCTCTTGAATGATCACCACGGGGACCTGACCTTGAGCTTAGGTCTCTCCACACACTTAAATAACCACAGTTGATGATACTTAAAAAAATTCTTTTTGAGGTGAAATTTACAGAACATAAAATTAACCATTTTAATGTGAACAATTCAACGGCATTTAGTACATTCACAAAACCTCAGTCTAGTTCTAAAATATTCTCATCATCTCTAAATAAAACTCCGCACCCATTAAGCCATCACTCCCATTTCCTGCCTCTCCTCTCACCCCCAGCACCTGGCAACCACCAATCTGTGTTCTGTCTCTATGCATTTGCCTATTCTGGAAAACAGGATCATACAACAGGTGACCTTTTGTGTCTGGCTTCTTTAATTTAACATAATGTTTTCAAGGTTCATCCATGTTACAGCATGTGTCAGTGCTTCATTCCATTTACAGCCAAATAATATTCCATTATATGGATCTACCATATTTTCTTTATTCATTTATCAGTGAATGGATATTTGGGCTGTTTCCACCTTTTGACTATTGTGCAGAGTGTCACTGTGAAGAGTCTTTGGATGTTTTTTAAAAATCACAAAAATCACAGACAGAGGCAAGCCCGGGGCCAGGTGCCCTGGACATGCCCTCTTGTCCTGGCAGCCTCTCTGGGCAGGGTTAACGTAGAAAGGGTTCTCTGCTTCCGCTCCGACAGGTGTGAATGGTAATACCTGGGGAGAGAGTCTCCACAGGCCTCTCTCAAACCCACCTCTTAAAAGCCCACCCTGAGGTTGCTTAAGAAATTACTAAGTAATTGAAGCAATAGCTATAAGACCAAATATATATGTTTTCCTCCTTCGTAGAACACAGTGCCCATAATTCCTGTGATGCTTTTAGCTGTTCTTGGGAATAAGCCGACACCTCCTCTCTTACCCTTGTGCTGCATGAAGCATGGAAGGGGAAAAAGTATGATCTGAAGGGAATCATAAACAGAAAAGAAACAGATGCTCTTTTTAAATCCTCGAAATATTTAACCCCAGAAAATGCAACAAAAGCCAACAGCCCCTGACCCCAGAGAGTCGGAGCGCTCGTCCTTTCTGGGCTTCCGGAGGTTGGTCTGGTTCTGCAGCCACATCCACACGGTGGAATGAAAGCCTGTTTTGTCAGAATCGTCCGCAGGTTCTTATTTAAATTCCACTTGCATGCACGAGTGTTGTTTCTCCCGGAAATGTCAGCTCTCTTAATTCTTTTCCCTTTTATACAGATCCAAATTATTTTCCCCTGACTGAAGTAAAAAGAGTGTAAATATTTTAGCATTTCATAAAACTAGAAACCTACGAGGCTACCTTCACAGTCCTTTGAATAACAGCAAGTATTTCCTACCCATTCTAATCAATTAGCTTTCCAGAGTCATTTTTCAAGGGAGCAGGATTGTCCAACTCCAACCCAGGCGCACCATTGCCTCCCTCCCATTTCTGGCACTTTGGACTCAGGACTTACTCGTAAAGGGACAGGGAGATTTCTCTTGCCTTGGACACAGCAAATTGAGTGTGTCTCTCAGGGACAGAGTGGTGGTGGTAGAAGATGGCTTGGGCCAGTCCAAGACCCATGAAGAGATAGCGCTTTCCCCAAATCATTGGCATCGAGGTTAAAAAGAAAGAACAGGGCTGCTGTCTTTCTACGGGGCAGAACGAACCTTCACAAATGAGAATTTCCATGGCCCAAGCAGGTTGTCTAAGCAGGTACTTTGCAGAGTGCAATTTCACGTAGCATAAAAAGAAATGATTCCTTGCTAGGGCTCCCTCTACTAAAGGCCATTTGGGAGAACTTGGAAAGCTTAACGATGCCCTGAAAGGCTGCAGAGGAAGAAAAGGATTGGCATCAGCAAGTGTTAGGACAGGCCTTGCCGGGGAGACTTGAGAAGGTGCTTGTCTGTCTCCAGCAGAAATTTCCGCCTGACGCAAGCCTCGCCTCCAGGGTGGAGACCCAGATAATCTGTCTGTTGCCGGGAGATTTTAAAGCTTGGCCTGTGCCTCTGGGCTGTGAGCTGGTAGAAACGTTTAGTTTTTACCTTGGCCTCTCGCAAACGAGGGGCGCTCTGGGGCCTCTGGCTGCTGTTCCTTATTCGTTTGGCATCTGGATGGGAGTAAGTCAGGGGATAGCACGGGCTACCTACTGGTGCCTAATGTGTGCTTAGGCTCACTGCGGCTCCCCTGGCCGGGGTTACCGGGTCTCAGAAGGGGCCTCACGCTGGGAAGGAGTGAGGATGGCCCCACCAGCAGAGATGCAAGAAGGGGGGTAGAGATGGAGGCTCTCAGTTCATCCCACCTGGAGGACAAGTAGGTGGAGAGCGGGAGATGGGAGGAGAGAAAGTGTTTCCCGTCTCTTCATTCGAAGGAGGCCAGGACCCAGAATGTGCTCTGAAGTTCCCCTCACACTGAGAGATGCCTCCTCACTGGCCAGAGGTGACAAATGTGGCAAGAGAGCCATCAATATCCCGAGTCGGGAGAAGATGGACAGGGAGAAGTCATTAGCAGTGACAAAGGGTCCCCGTAATCGAGCATCACTCGTCTAATAATGATTGCAAAGGTTAAGGCTGGAGATGAGTCAGAGGCACACGGGGGGAGGCGGGGCGATGCCGGGCACTGTTTCATCCAGGAGAATTCTGTCACTCCTCCCCCTTCAGCGTCTTCACGCTGGAGCCCTGCAGAGGAATATGTGCACCGTGCAAATCAAGCTAGGCACTGAGATTTCACAACTGCTTCCAACTCTGCGTTTCAGGATAGAGAGTGACAATTAGGAAAATCCTAACGTTTTCCAGAGAAAGAGTCTCAGTGAACCATCTTTATTACAGTGCAGCGCTTCTTTTTTTTTTTTTTTTTTTTTTTTACTATACTTTCCTTGGCAAACAATAGCAAATAATTTCACTATGGCCAATAGCACTATGCAGCCTCCAGTTCCTCTTCCTTCTTGAACTTAGCTTGTCATAAAAATAAGAAAGAGAAGGAGACCTTCCGTGCACCACTGGATTAGAAATTTCCCTGCCATCTCCTTGGGGGAAAAAAAAAAGACGGAAATTAAGATAACTTAAGCTGATGCTTAAGGTACCGAAACATGAAAGTATCAACCGGTATGTTTTTGAAAATTGAAAATAAAATTATGGAGAATATGCTTTATTTGATTCTCTGTTTATGGGAAATTCATTTTATTTGACTTTTTTATTTGTAATATCAACTACGGAGCAGAGCACAGTTGGCAAGGTGTTCGCTCCCGTTCCATTCTTCTAAATTATTAATGCCGCGCTGTTGATATATTGTCAGCCTTGTACATACATTCTATGAAAATGAGTTTTACAGTAGGTTGGGATTTATAACAAAGCTTGACATATGCAGCTAATTCACCTACACAGTCCTGTCAGTTTTAGGTTCGTAAATAATTGATACCCAGGGCTTGAAGTTCAGCTACTGTTAGTACTTCAGCTGTTAAATTTCAGCAGCATAATGGATGAATATTTGTTTATAATTTCTGTCCGTGGTCCCGACGTCAGCTCCCTCGCTTCATTTGCATAGGTAGATTGAGAGGGTGCAAGGTAATGAGGGCGTGAAGATGACGAATTGTTTGCCGACCTGCCGGTGCGGTTCTGTAAATGTTTGATTAGTTCTGAATGGATTACCGTTAGATTATCTGGTTCAGAGGTTAACATGAGAAGTTCTTTGCTCCCAGAGCTTTGGTGATCCCTTGCTGACAGATTTTAAAATTCAGACCGCGAGATCGGAGCTGCGCAAAAGCGTAGAGGTGTTCTCGGCAACAGATGTTTCGTAATTAAGCATACGGTTTCCCTGTTTTGGAGAGCTGGAGCAATTTCAAATTGGCATGACTCGTTCACTTGGAGGAAACTCGAGTTCTAAAGGAAATATTCTTCCTCACTCGCCCCCCCCATCCCTCATCCCCACCCGGGGCCCTCGTTGCTCTGCTTCCCAAGAACAGGAATCGCATGGATGAAGTGTACAGAGATATCTGAGCAGGAGGGATGGGTCCCGTGCCAGGGGAGGGATGGGTCCCGTGCCAGGGGAGGGCAGCTTCTTATGATCCGCTTTCTTTGGAAACCGTGAACTTGATCTGCAAATCACTGCGAAAGAAGCTGGAGACCGGCAGGCCACAATGCCCAGTCATCTCATTTGTCCCCCCAGAAGTTAATGTGGTCCGGAGGCCTTGGGTGGGAGGTGGCTTTAGGAATCCCAAATAAACAACACCTATGCAGAGCCTTTTTGCCAATGTAGGCTGGCAGGATGATATAAGACAACAGAAGTCTGAGGAGGTGTCAGCAGTCTCACACCCACCACCTCAAAAATATGTGTGTGTGTGTGTGTGTGTGTGTGTGTGTGTGTGTGTGTGTGTGTGTGTTTGAAGCGCTGAATGAGAGCTGTGGATCTGGTCCTGTGATCCTGGTCCACGAGCTTCCAGGAGGATGGGCCTGGAGCCTCCCGCCAGGCCTGACGCAGCCCAGAGCGGATGGACCCTTTTGTGAACTTGCACACTCGTCCTATGCGGAGGAGGTGGAAGCTGCCTCCGCGCCCCCCGCCCCGGCCCAGCCTTCTCCCGCCGACCACGCCCCCCCTCCAAACTTACGCCCCCTCCGTCCTCCTCTTCTCTGCCCCGCACCCCGCGCGGCAGCTCAGGAAATGGAGGCAACGGGGCCTTAATGAAAAGATTTAGTGCTTGCAGCTAAACAGAACTGAGTTCCAGCGCTCTCTTCAACTATATTTTTCCAGCCCCGCATCCAGTTCCTCAGCTTGTCTGCAATCATGTTGGTGATTATATGGGTAATGAAACACGTGCTCTTTTTGTCTGAGCCTCTGATTAATCTGCCTTCTCTTTAGCCTTGATTTATGGAGCTCAACTCTGGAGGTGAATGCTGGCCCATCAGTTCCGTAGCTTATTACAGACGCAGGGGCTGCTAAATGCCTCGGAGGCTTGAATTGTTTCTTGACAGCCAGGCTTCTTGCTACATTCCCTCCAATCTGTTTTGGTTCCTGGTGTGACCTTTCATACAGTAAAATACATTAGTTGAATAGCACCGTCTCATTAAAAGAGTGAATTAACCGAAGAGTCTTTTTAACTAAATGACAGCAAAGGACTGAGTGCTAATAGCCAGGAGCAGTTGGAAACTTAACTCATGAATCAGCCCTGTTAATACTGCCTCATGCCTGAAGCACTGAGGGTACCACGCTCTCTGCCGGCTCTCGTAAGAAGAAAAGCTCATTACTTTCCTCCTGATGGGAGAGAAAGAGTGAACGAGCAATAATAAAGCTTGAATTTTTCAATACTGTTAAAAATGGGGCTGACAGATTGCCGACAGTAGGGACAAGGGGCCCAGGCACGGCGTCCGGAGTCGCTGAATTAGCAATACCATCCATATATCATACGATCTAATTAAATCAACCCGGAGAATGAAATTAGTTTTCTGTGAGTGAAATGGCCTCTGAAAGAGCTCTATTAAATGAACTGGAGAGCATTAATTAAATAATTCACAGTGAGGGATTTTGCATTTATACAAAAATTGTGGGCTTAATTGTCCATGCTGTATTACAGATCTGGCCTTATGTTAACAATGTGTCGAAAGCACACTTACTGGAGCACATCAGGAACAGTTTAACACAAACGCAGCTTGGAAAGTTTTATGGGTTGGGCCAAGGAACCCAAGGAAAAGCATCTGGGATCACCAAGGCTTCCTAAGTTGCCCGGCAAGGGTTTTTTCTCCGCCCGGGCAAGTTCGTTTCTTCAGACTTTGGAGGGGTTCTATCATGTTCTTATCAGATCAGCTCTTAGTTGTTTGGGCTGCTATTCTCTTGGGGGGTCAGAGCGCTCCTCCTGAGTTAACCTCTGGGGTCTTGGTTAATTTGGAAGCTTGGCAGCTACCTGGCAAATGTTGCTCTCTGCAGATATTCATCTGGGTGAATCCATTTCCTTCCCTCCCCTCCAAAGGTATTAGCCAGTTTTATGGACTCACTCGTGTAAACCCAAGCATACTGGATGCACTGAAGGAAAACGTGAATTTAGATACAATATGTTAGAGAAATCAGACACCAGCCTTCTTAGAATTGTGGATCTCAGTGTTGAAAGAAACTGTAGTTTAGTTCAAACCTGCCTCTTCCCTCGCAATGTCTGAATTTCCTCTAGAATGTTCCTGCTCACATACTCACAGGCCTGTGGCCCCAAGGAGCTGAGTCTTGGTCCAGGGAGCCCACCCAGTCTTCGGCAGCTTTCACTGGGTGCAGTCGTGGCAGTGTGGTGCAGTGGTGGGGAGCCCGGTCTCTGGAGCAGATTCCGAGGTTCGAATCCAGCTTCCCCACTATCTAGCTGTGCAACCTGGCCCAGTGAGTGAGCCTCTCTGTGGCCCCGTTGCTCATCTACTGAATTGAGGATGTTGGGCATTGTTAGGAGGATTAACTGAGCTGATCTGTGACAGCTGATCTGTGACAGCGCTTAGAACAGTGTGTCTGGCACACGAAGGTTAGAGAGCGTTCTTTTGCTGTTATTCAGCTTCTCCTTTCAGCCTCTTATTTCAGTAGTTTTGGATCAATAATAGCTTCATTTTCAAAAATATAATTGAAAAAATCATGCTGATCTTTACTGTCGCTTCTCATCGATTAGAGAATTTGGTGAGTTGAAAAGTCCAAATTTTTGCCTTTTTTTGCTTTGCGTTTTTAAAGTTTTAAACATTTCCCTACTTTGGAGCCAGTTTTCTCCATGTACACATACATTTTCCAGGGTGTGTTGTAGGTGCAGGAAATTGTGGTCAACGAGACAGACAGAGTCTCTGAATCCAAGGAGCTTTCATTCTGCTTTTCTTTGGAACAGTACTCAATGTGTTACACACTTTGAATATCCTTAAAGTGGTAAAAATTTAAATTAAAAACGAAAGGAAAAGAAACTTTTGTAGAATGTCTGAGTGGAAAAACCTAAAAGTGGGTTCTAAAATATCAGAAATAATAAGATCACCTTGCAGACAAGTAAACCATCCTTAGAATACACTCCCTTTGATGTCCATGTGTTATAGCTGGGTCTTTTTACTGTAAGACGTCATGTTAACTCCCCAGTACAGGTGGTCTTGGGCTGTTTCAAATGAAGCAAGCCACACTGATACTCAAGCAGCAGCACCCTGGAAATACATGCCTCAACAAAGCAACTTGGTGGCCTGTTTTTTTTTTTTATTATAAATCATTTTATTTATTTATTTATTTATTTTATTTTATTTATTTTTTTTTTTTGTGGTACGCGGGCCTCTCACTGCTGTGGCCTCTCCCGCTGCGGAGCACAGGCTCCGGACGCGCAGGCTCAGCGGCCATGGCTCACGGGCCCAGCCGCTCCGCGGCACGTGGGAACTTCCCGGACCGGGGCACGAACCCGCGTCCCCTGCATCGGCAGGCGGACTCCCAACCACTGCGCCACCAGGGAAGCCCTATTTATTTCTTTTAAAAAGGTTTATTGTAGCAGTCCAACTAGGTTTCCTGAGACTTCATCCTACTTATTTTGTCACATGCCTCTATCAAGTTGCTTTAGAGACACTTAAAAATAACCACAGCCTTGTATTTCATTAAAATAAAAGTTGAGATTTTCCACAGGACAGGATCTTGATGGCTAGATAGTTCAATTATCAGCGGTTGCAAACATCAACATTTTGAGCTCTTGCCATGTTCAGAGGCCTTATGATTCTAAAGGAAGCAAAATAGAATCCTTATCCTCAGGCTAGCAGTCTTTCCCTTTTAAAGGAAAAGTTTAGCAGCCTTGCTTAGCAGGGCAAAGAAAAACAAACAAACAAACAAACAACAAAAAAGAATAAATCAAAAGGAAATACAGAGACAAGGAAAGAGGAGAGCTTGGTCAGGGTGGAAATTGGGAGTAGAGAGGAAGAGTATGAAAAGTTTCAGAGCATCTGCAGAGCCTTCAAGGCTTGGAGAGCAAGAACAGAGAGCCTGTAAAGAAGCATCACTATGAGTAATAATATAGATTTCCTTTAATGTTATGTGAGACATTCAAATAAAGATTGGAGTTACTTTTGGTTGCTGGATGTGACAATGCCGAGATTGGACCCCTTGGACCCCTGACATTTAGTTGGGTTATAGAACCATATACACTTTATATACAAATTAGGTGGGAAGTCAGAGATATCTATTGATTCACACATCCATCAGGTAATCACTGAACACCTACCACTTGCCTCAGTGTGGTTTTGGTGCTACAGGAGGTGCAAAGATTATTCAGGCAGCAGTGTTGCCACCAGGAGTTGTAAGCCTTACGCAGTAGGTGCTGAATAAATATTTGTGAAATAATGAATGAATGCCTGTTGAATAAGGAAACTGAAATATGTTTATGATGAATTCTAGTAAGGGAATAATAATAATATCAATAACAATAACTAATGCCTAGTGAGCACTTACTATCATCCAGGCAAGTACTTTACATGTACTTATTCTTTAACGTGTGTGCCCTAAGTGGGGTGTAAAATGCTGTGGGAGTTCAGAGGAGAAAGATGACTTTTCCATTCGGGAGGACAGTCAGAAAACTGCCTTCAGACATCAGGGAGAAAAGTCGGACAGATAAGGAAGGGAGAGGCTCAAAGGAAAGGGAGAGGCTCAAACAAGGCCATCTATAACGGGCGCCTCCAGTGAACCTGTGACTGGTCACAGGGCCGGAGGCAAGAAGGGCAGGGTCAGATGTCATCTGTGTGCTGAGGAAGTGGGGGACAGGACTGGAGTGGTCAGAGAAGGGTGTGCAGGATTCAGACAGGTAAAAAGGGAGGCTGGTGGCTTCCATGGGCAGAGGTCAGCAGGATGGAGGGCAAGGAGGCCAGAATGACCGGAGCAGAGATTCTCGTAGGTTCATGGTGGGAGGGTGAGGAGACGGCAGGGTGGAGGGGAACCCAATGACACAGTGTGAGGGCCTGGACCACCAGGCGAAGGTGGGTATCACTGCTGGGTGATAGGAGGCCTCCTTTGCCATTACCCGGGTGAGATGCTGGGAGGAAGTCTTTGAGTAAAGTGCAGTTGTGATCGAGCCTGAGAGGCACCGGAGGTGCAAGGCTGGTCAGAGGTGGTCACAGGTAACCAGGTGAGAGACCTAAAGACCAGGTACCAGTGACCTGGAGACAGTGTTGACTGCCAGATGCCGCCCCCCCTGACCTTTCCAACGGACCTTGCCCTGATCAATAGCAGGAGTTGAGGCAGGGTCTCCGAAAACAACGGCGCTCAGATCCAGTCTTGGGCTTCAGGGCTTCGCCTGGTGGCCGGGACGGAAGGGTGGGTAGAAATACGTTTTCCCCTTTCTTTCAGCATTGATTGCTTCTGTGAGTCATGGGCTTTGCTTCGCCTCTTTTTTTTTTTTTTTTTTTTTTTTTTTTTTTTTTTGCCGTACACGGGCCTCTCACTGTTGTGGCCTCTCCCGCTGCGGAGCACAGTCTCCGGACGCGCAGGCTCAGCGGCCATGGCTCACGGGCCCAGCCGCTCCGCGGCACGTGGGATCTTCCCGGACCGGGGCACGAACCCGTGTCCCCTACATCGGCAGGCGGACGCGCAACCACTGCGCCACCAGGGAAGCCCCTTGCCTGGGCTTTTTTAACCCCAAACTCTAGGGCACAGTCCACTCAGGTTGGCTAAATGGGGGCCAAGGAACTAAGACAATTTTTTCTCTCTAACAAAGCCTAGTTCTCACGCACGTTGCTCTGTTGCAAAGTTCTATTTTGAGTGTCAGAATTGAAATGTAATCTTCTTTTGTAACAAATTCTCATCTTCCCTCAAGCAAACTGTTAGTGTAGGCCACCTAGAGAGAAGGACAGGTACTCAGGGGAAGTTAAAAGAGGAACTTACATTAATATGAATATGTTGCAAAAGATTTACCCTATTTATTAATTTACTTACTTAGATAACTCATGTTTGCTATTAGAAAATTACAAAAATACCAATAAGTATACAGAAGACAGTAAAAATTATTGTTACTCTATCAGCTAGAGTAGCAATAACTACTACTGTGTTCCATTCTGGTGTATTGCATTCCGGACTTTTCCTAAACACATTGTAAACAAGTATATTTTTCATACAAAATGAGATCATGCTGTGCATACTGATTTATAGCTCACTTTTTGCACTGACCGATTTGGAACTTCAGGAATATCTTGCCCCCATAAGAAACCCAGTGTACTTCTCCACCACTCTTGATGGCTGCGGAGTGGTCCATATATATACTTTGATGTGCTATTGCTTAGTCAACCAATCCTTTATTTTCAGACCTACCACATATCTGAATGTTGTCATAGCTACAATATGGATATTTGGCTGTTTGGAGAAACCAAAATTCCTCTCTCCTCCAACCTGTATGGTTGAATGCCTCTGCTGTACGTGGCTAGAACAATGGGATGAACATCTGGATATTTGAAATAGTCATGTGATGTTAAGTGGACAGAGAGAGCACCTGTGAAATATAGACTCAATTTTCCTTTTCACCCAGACATTTGCTTCTAGATATCTGGTATCGTATAGAAAGAGTCCCAGAGATCCCCTCCCCTCTCTTTTTCCAGAATTTCTGGAAATTCTGGGTGCATCTTTTTATCTTATCCCACAGTGTTTCTGTTGTTTACGATTTCTTCTTGTAGATGAGACTTTTAAATTAAGAATTTTTCTCAACTTTTTATTTTGAAACTCTTTAATAGACAGGAAAGTTGAACATATGGCTCAATGAACACACGTGTAGCCCTTATTTAGATCAAACCTTGTTTCAATTATCTATTGCTGAAAAACAAACCACGGCAAAAGTAATGGCTTAAGTTGATTATTTCTCATGGTTCTGTGGGTTTTGCTGAGGGATCACTGTGCTTCCTATGGTGTTGGCTGCAGCACCGTGATGGCTGGAATGTCCAAAATGGCCTTACTTACCTGGCGAGGAGTTCAGAGCTGTTGGCCGTGTGCCTTGATTCTCTCTGTGTTGCTCTTTGGGCTTCCTTGCAGCTAGCTGGGTGCTGGTGGCTGGGTTCCAAGAAGAAACAGACCCAGAAACAAAGGAGAAGCCGCGAAGACATTTCATGACTTAACCTTGGAAGTCACACAGCATCACCTGCCACTTTTTATGCACAAGGCTTGTCCAGACCCAAGGGGAGTGGAAACAGACTCCATCTCTTGACAGGAGGAAGGGGCAAGTCACATGTCACATGATCGTGTAGGAGGTGAGATATTGTGGCAGCCATCTTTGGAAATGTAATCCACCGCAGCCTGCCTCAGGCCACAAAAATTCACATCCATCCCTCATGTAACAAACCCACCCACTTCCTCCCCGCGATGTCTCATCCTATCACATCATCTGACTCAGGCTCGAGGTCCGTGATCTTGCCATCATCTGAGTCAGCTTCTGTGCTGATGAGCCTCCCGGGTGTGGCTCTTTCAGAGCAGAGACCCCTGAACTAAAAGAGGCCCAACAGGCTATGGGGAGACAGGGAGAAGATAGCTACAACAGAATGTCCTGCTCAGAAAAGGCGGGGCAGATCGCCCTGAGATTGCTCTTGTCCTGTTGATCCTGCAGACAAACAGAAGTGAATAAGAAGAGCCATCTTTGGGTCAAGGGCACCGACCTAATAGACTTGTCTGTGCCAGCATGAATTTAATGTGCGAAGGTCAACTTCCCATTTACTATGATTATGTATGCTGAAGTGGTTTTCATTTATATCATCAATGACTTCGGGTTGCTAAATCCAAAGAACAATTCCCAATCTTGACCTTGTTTGAATTCAGTGATACTCAAGGCTGATGCCCACAGTTGATGGGTCAACAGACACCTTTCTCTACAAAAATGACGCATCAGGAAAAAACTCTAGCCATGTATCTAGGCAGCAAGAATGAACAGTTAACAATTTCCCAAGGTTTTCAGGGTCTGAGGAGTGTCTCAGCATATCCAGGGTAAGAAGGTCACCATGGTGCGTCAGTCATTTAGTATGACGGATTCTGGTGGTTTCTGTTCACAGTGTGGATTTTCTTCACGAAATGGAACTCGAGTGCTGGGGGTGGCCTGGATCATCCGGCACAGTCTTCTCATTCTGAAGGGGAGGGAGCGTGAAGCTCCAGGAAGGGCAGTGACTCGGTGGAGGTTCCATGGTGGCGGAGCTAGGATGCTCTTGTACAATGACATGGCCTTGGATAAATGCCCACTCTCCATCCACACCCACTCACGGGGTGTCTGCTGAGTGCTGGCTGCTGTGCCAGGCGTGAGGTCCACGGAGGAAAACACATGCTCTCTGCTGCGAAGATGCTGAGCCCCAGTCAGTGACCCTCCCAAAGAAGAATGGCTTTGGTCCAAACCATGCGGGTACCAAGCCTCTTGGAAGTTCTTCCTTAAGGGAACCAGCGTCAATGGCATCGCTTTCAAGATCTCGCGGGCTCCTGATGCTTGACAGCTGGCGCGATCCCACCACTGTTAGCAGGAGTGGAGTGGGCGGGGGGCATGTTGACCACAGCCTCTGCAAAGTGAGTTAGGGGCAATTGCCAAGTGGACCAACATCTGCTTCAGCATCTTGAGAAAGCTGAAACTAAAAATCGATACGTGTAAAATTAGGCTGTCGTGTGAACCCAGCACCACAAGTAATTGCAATCTGAGTTCAGGCTGCTGTGAGTGTCCTGAACAGTCCAGAAAACAGGGACCTTCCCCCACATGAGTGTCTGTGTCCTAGGCTCCCTCTCCCAATGATAGTTTCTGGCGTATAAAGTGATACTGCTGGCAAACCCTAAAGAATCGAATTTCTTTTCATCACTCTCTCTCTCGGCTTAGCATACACCCATTTGTGTGCTGCTATTTCAGAGAAAAGGAGCATATAATAACTGTGTTTTAGAAATTGGAACAAGAAGCTAGCAGATGCAAGTTGAGTGAATATTGAGTTTTAAACTTGTCTTGCTGTGATTTGTGGCTGTGTCATGGCAAATATTTTTCAATGTCACCGCCTTAGCCAGTGCTGTCACTAAGGCAGTCAGCTGGGGAATAGAGGGCCGAACACAATGATCTCAATATTAATGGGAGCTGTTGAAAGTGGCAAAGGTGATAAAGTATTGTTTAGTTATTGGTGCCATACTTTGGCTGCGGGACATTGTTATAAACCGCAGTCTGTTTTTGTCAGATTTCAATCATGGCTCCAATAACACGTTTAGAAACTCGGGAGTCTAGGAGCCCACAGAAGAATGATTTTATTTTCATCTTAAACTAAAGGAGTTTAGATTGCAATCTGAAGAAATAGGGCTTAAAATTTGGATTTTACGTACTTTATTAATTATTTTTGCCTCCAAATTATTTGGCTATGTGACACCCTTGCCTGATTTGCAGACTGTCGGATGGGTTGGACGTGGCTTAAAGTAGTCGGGATATTGATATCATCTCTTCCTTCACACTTGTGATAAAGATTCCTGCAGGTTGTGCAAAAGCGGACTTTGTTCAGCAGGCAGAGCCACAAATCACCCTTATTCCCACCGCCCTGGACCAGTCCAGGAAGAGAGAGTTATGCAAAGTGCATAATACTTTAAAAAATAATATCCTGTTTTGCAAAATTACATTTCGTTCAGGAAATAACAGTATTCCTCAGCTTGGCTGTGACCCTGGCGAGAAGACGAATGAATGCTTTAGTGGAAGAGGCTGCCTCTGTCGTTAACAGAGCCTGGGTTTAAACTTATAATTAAAATAACCTTTAAAATTCAATTTTTATAGATGGAGGAGATAACTTGATTTGAAACCCTTCAATGCACACATTTTATGTAGCATTCACCCAAATCCAGCGGTACCGTGGAAAAACGGGAACATAAAACTGGATGATGAGAGTTTATATAGCTTTTAAATATCAAGCTGTCAGGTTTTGTGCAGGTAGAAATATTGTAATTGGACAAGAGTAAAGAAAAGGAGTTTATATTAGCGTTGAGGGTTTTTGAGTGAATTCAGGCCAAGCGGAATACAATGGAAACCCCTTTAAAAGAAAGATGACAGAAAATCCCGAGGTCTGAGCACAGTCTGACCTCCCTTTCAGAGGCGATCTGCTTGATAAAGCAGACACAACCCCAATAAAATACTAACAATAGAAAAAAGTAAATAGAAATCGTATTAAGCAGTGGCGATATTGCCTGAATTGAAACAAAAATTAGGTATAATAGCCTTGCCGGGTTTTAATATGGTCCGCAATCACATCACAATATGAAGCATATCATGGTGTTTCTAAATAATGTTTATCGTCCTGAAATCTCCCTGCCTAGTAGACAACTTGCATTATTGGAGGTTTGTGGACTATTTTTTTAAGAACTCATAAATATTTAATGTCCAGGATCAAGAATGGGGTGGGGGGAGGGGACTGTGTCTCTAGGAACAGTGATGTTTCCCTGTGTGACAGGCTCCGACATTGTCTAGGGACGGGTCTTGGCCCTGGTGGTGAAGCGTTGGGGCAAGGTTGTGTATGTCCCACGGAGGACCTGGAGCCCAGAGCTAGCGAGCCACCTGGTGCCAGGCCTTGGAGATGAGCCCAGACGGCAGGGCAGTCTGGTACAGGTGCACCAACACCTGTCTGCCGAGCCCTGGCAGGACTAGCCTCAAGTGATCTTTTTCCATGTACTCCTGGGAGCAGATGCGCCACCGAGAAAAATTAAAGGCAAAATGGGGTCATGTTGGCCATATCTGAATGTTATTCTGAATCCCAGAAGCTGATGGAAAAATGTGGCCAAAGACAAATCACACTGACACTCAAACGAGCCATTGGTCAACCAACCAGTGTCTGTTTATTGAGGGTGTTTAACAAGCCAGGTACGATAATCCTCAAATGGTGTTGCCTGTAAGATTCTTTAGGGAGTATTTTCAACCTTTTGTTAGGTTTCAGAAACGCACATTTTCTTTAGGATTGATGCTGCATGCATTTCATAGGAGTTTTGGAATCTAGTCTTTTCTAGACTTTTAGGTTCTACCTGAAGTGGGGAAGAGAGGTGAAGAAGAGAAGACAGGTAGCCTGGTGTGCTGTTTTTTCAAAATTCCTGCAATCAGTTAAAAAAATATGAATCTTCGTGACTCTCCAATCAGGCTCTGCAGTATTCATTCATTCATTCACTCATTCTCTCCACAAACACTTATTGAGAACCTACAACATGCCAGGCACTGTTCTAGGCTCTGGAGATACAGCAGTGACTAACTCAGCAGGTTTTCTGACCTTCTAGAGGTTACGGGTCAGTGGATATTGAAATCCAGGCCCCCTTCAGAGACAGGTGAGAAGCAAATCACCTTTTTGGATAGAGCGACTGATGCTTTGGGAGCAGAAGCCTCTTGACTTACAAAGGATTCATGACGATTTTTCACTCGAAGGCTGACAGCCACCATGCTCACGCAGGTGTCCCTTGCCAGACCTCAGCGGCCTTTCAGGGGAGGAGAGCAGAGCAAGGCAGCGGCAGCTCTCTCCTGGGGGTCAGCATGGTGTCCACCCTGCCATCTGCCCCGGGAGGGGGCCTGTGGCCGTAGCACTGCTTTCCTGGCCTGCAGAACAACAGGAGAGCCTCGGGAGAGTAACGAAGAGGGAAGTGCTGTTTGCCCAGGGCCGGGTTGTCAGCTGAGACAGCCCAACTGCCCACTGTGTTCCCTGGTCCCATGCCCCTTGAGAAACCAGCTGTGGTTGTCATGACAGCAGCCAACCCCAGAGTTCCCTGCTGCCTGGGGTCTGGCCCCTCTTGGGTTTCCGCACCCGCCCTGTTTGCTGGGCATTGGAAGTCCAGCCACGTGCGCTACGTGCTCACCTGACCAGGGAGCGAGCGGCCCAGGACCCAAGACAGTGTCACCTCATCTGCAGCTGTTAGAATTTGGTTTTCCTTCCTGAGGCCGAGCCTGGAAGATGGTGCAGCCATGACAACAAGAGTGGGGCCTTGGGGAGCGATACTATCTGGACAGGCCAGGGTACCATCCCCACGGCCGCAGGACTTGCAGTGGCGGGAGCCGCTCAGCGCTGCCCTGCACTTGGGGCCGTGCTGGGGACTCAGCCAGCCCTGTGACCCCCGGGAGGATGGACACTGCAGGCAGCCCGTCCTGGGTTTGAATGCTGGACCTGCCTCTTACTCACTAAGTGACCTTGGCAAACGACTTAGTCTTTCTGAGCCTCAGTGTTTTCATCTGTAAAAGGGGTGTGATCCTAATCAGCTGAGGCTGTCCTGGGTTGGGTGGTGAAGCTCTTTCTCCTCTCTGTTAGGCTCAGCTTTGCCACCAGGGTCCAAAGTACAGCATCTTTGGTCACCGTTGTCTTACCAAATTCAAATGGAAATGGCATGACCTGTTTTCAGGCACACCTCCTGCCATACCCCTTCTTGGGATGGGTAACCTTTCAGAGGTACCTCCCACTGTAGCCCTGAGACGGGCTGGACCCTGGCATTGGGAAGGGAGACCTCTGCTAGGATTCCCGCAGGGAAGGCAAACAAACACGATTCTGTCCCTCAAAAGGATCCCTGTGTCTGGGAAACCGGAGTGGTCTGCAGAGCCCTCAGGGTGAGAGGAAGCAAGGGCAGCGTGGAGGTCCCGAGCGGGCGCAGGCGCTGGGTCAGGGGCAGGTGCAGCCCTGATACCCTGAATGCCAAGGGCACGGGTGACGCCTGTGAGGCAGCCTCGGGCTGGGAGAGGCCTGGGCCGAGGGGAGGGGGCTCCTGGAAAGTTCTGCTTGGCTGGAGGTCGATGATTTTGCTGCTGGGTCACTCGGCAGCAAAGGGCCTGGGTTCAGGAAAGAGAGAGAGACAAAGCCGAGGGGTGGGGCGGGGTGGGGGGAAGCTCAGGGGAGCAAGAGATGCTCCCCTGGAATTGTGTGCGTGTGCGTGTGAGCGTGTGTGCGCGTGAGCGTGTGTGCGCGTGAGCGCGTGTGCACGTGAGCGCGTGTGCGTGTGCGCGTGAGCGTGTGTGCGTGTGCGCGTGAGCGTCTGTGCGCTTAGCACTGGTTTTCTGGAGACAGAGTCCCCAGCTCTCACCGGATTCTCCCGTGAAGAGGCAAGTTCCTGCTCCAGACGTTGCTTCCTCTATGACCAGTGTCTTAAAGGGACTGGAAATGTCCCTTCAAATGCTTCAAAGTTCACCTCACGAGACAGACACGATTTCAGCAAGGCTATCCGGCTTCTCAACACTTCCCATGACGACTAAGGTCGAGGACTAGGGAAACAGAAGATAGGAATTTTGCATCAGGTGATGGTAGGGAGGCCAGAAAGAATGTCTGTGGGGGTCAGGGTGGGCGATGGCCCCAGAGGAGAGCAAAGGCCATGGCTGCGTGTGCACGCGTGTGTGCGTGTGTGTGTGTGTGTGTACGTGCGGACTCAGGGTGGAGGGGGCCTGGGCGGGAGAAAGGGAAGATGCTGCCCAGCCCAGCTCAGCTGAGTGGGCACCCGCCGTGCCCGGCTCTCTTGCCCTTCTTTCTCCCCGTGGCCCCAGAGGAGGAGCCGGTGCCCCAGCAGGGAGGCCGTGCTCTGTAGAGACCACTATCCTCCGGGCGAAGAAGAGGCCCTTCCCATCTCTCAGATTCAAGGACTCCTGACTCCTGAGGTCACAATCCCCCTGAGGTCTCAAGGGGCGAGCAAGGCCCTCACAGCCAGTTCCTGCAGGACGCTGGGGCACCAAAAGAAGCTGGGCTCGGTGGTCTCCTGCCACGTCAGCTCATTTTTGGCATGAACTTGAGCAGTGTGTGAGACTCAGTTTTCCTATCTTTAAAGTGGGTCTGAGAAGAATTCCTCTAAAACCCTCACTCGCGGTTGCTGTGAGGATTAAAAAAATATATATGTTTTTATATGTGTATAAATAGGTCACAAATTGTAAAGTCCTACAGATGCTGGTGTTTCGTTCAGTGAGTCAGTTAATGATAATTCAGTTACTGAGGGAGGGGATCGCCAGGGTCATGCGTCCTCGGGATGCAGCAACAGATGGGCGAAGAGCCATCAGTGGTGAACAGAGGACCATGGACACCTTTGCTGTGTGTGAATCTAGTCCTTCCTTCCTGCCTCGCTGCCTGGTTCAGAAGCTCGTACCCTGAGCCCTAAGGAAAGTCATTCCATGCTGAGCCTGTGAGTGCAGATCTGGGATCCGGAACTCTTCCTAGGAAAAGTCTTCAGAAATGCCAGCTGGGACCGAAGCCTTGGGAGCTCCCTGCGCCCATGTTCCTAGCTTTCGGGCCCGAGCACTTGTTCAAAGAGAGTCTCACGGAGAAGGGGGCAGGATGCCCGCTGAGAACTGCTGGGAGGCAGGCCCTGAGCAGCCTGCCTCTTCTGATTCACCCCTGCCTGGCTCTGCAGGAGGGGAGAGCACCAAGCTGGCTTCACCGAGAGGAGAGCTTAGAGGGGAATTTGACTTGCTCAAGGTCTTGGAGCTGCTAAGGGGCAGCACCAGGCTGGGAAGCCCATTTCTGCCTCTGGAGTCTGTGCCTTTCCCTCTTTACAACCTGCTCCCCGACCCCGTCTTCTCTCTCCCCATCTCCCCAGCCCAGCCCAGCCCAGTCCCTGGGACTGAATTTACCTCAGGGATGGCTTTAATCTCTGTTCCGACACTGATCCCTTGATCACAGTGTTAAGGAGGATGCTGAGGCTGCGTCTGGGTTCCATGGTAGAGTGCAGTGATTGATTAGCAATGCCTGCTTTGTACCTGGGGAGGAAGAGGCGCCTCGTATCTTCACCCCCTCCCTTAGTCATGGGTCACCAACATCACCTCGGATACCCTGCATCCCCCTTCCGGTGTGGACGGAGCAGTGACAGCCCAGGTGTCTCCTGCAGCCATGGGAGGCAGCCAGGGCATCCCTTGAGAGCTGGGGACCCGAGCCGAAGCATCAGTTACTCTGCATCCTTCCTCAGCCAAATTGTCAAGACGCCTCCATTTGCCCTTTGGTCCCTCTGTGATCTCAAATGCTCCTGGAGGGGTGCTGGTGGCAGACAGCCCCATGGCCAGAGCCTCCCTCCCAGGGCATGGTAAGCTGGAGTGCTGAGATGGAGCCAGGGACCTGGGACAAAGGCCTGGCGATGAGGACACTTGTGCAGGAGGTTGTCTCCAGAGGGGGGACAGGTGAGCCTCCCCGACCTCACAGCTCCCTGAACACAGGCCACCTCGGTAAGGCTGCTAGGAAAAGACAGGCTACCAGTGACGTTTGCATTTCAGTTAAACAGCAAATACTTGTGCAGTGCCAGTCGGTCCCAAAGCGTTTTATTTGCTAAATCTGGCAACTCTAAACCCTTGTTGAATACCCCCCAGGCTCCAAAGCAAGAAGGGTCAAGGGCCTCAGCCTTTTGCCCTTCATGGAAACTGAGGAAGCCTCAATAAGGTGAGGGAGGGTGAGGCCTTCCGATTCTCTGATGAGAGACACTGGCAACTGCAGGTGTGGGCTCGAAAGCTTAACTGCCTGGGTTCAAACACTGGCTCTGGCACTTGCTATCCGGGAGACCTTGGGAGAGTTACTTAATGTTTCGAGCCTCAGCTTCTCCACCTGTACAATGGGTATGATGGGATAGCTCCTACCTCATAGGGCTGTAGTGAGCTTATTCATGAAGACAGTGTACCTGGGTCATACACGGTGATGGTGACGGTGACCATCCAGGTGGGCCATTGCTGTTGTGTAATTTTTGAATAGGCATGAGGAGGGGGTCCAGGTCCTGGCTTTTGGTCCAAGCTCTGTCATGAACTTGCAGGGTTTCCTTGGGCTGGTCTCACTTCCCGTATATGGACCAAGTGAGCTGGACTCCAGCAGTCAATTGCTAACGTAAATGCAGCAGTTTTCTGAGCGGCAGAACCGCTGATTGCTTCAGGTGAGAGTTAAAGAAGCCAGTGTGTAAAGACGCAACAAGCAGCTGCTAGGGCGAGGCGGGTGTGTGTGCTGGGAAGCCTGCCCAGAGCCGCCACCCTCGGCTCTCCTTCCCCATCTGGGATGTCTGGAGGAACCCTGAGCCCCTGGACGACAGCTCGATTCCCTGTGGCTCTGACGACACTCATTCTGGGCATGTACCCGTCCCTGGAGAGCCTGCTGTGTCGGACACAGGTGAACGGCCGAGGAGGGTCCCTGTTGCAGGGGCCGCACTTGGGGGGCGGGGCTTGGAGACTGACGTGCAAGATGCTCCGCCCCCTGACGTGGCCGACTCCAGCCGCCCACGCTGAGGGCCCGAGGGCCCGAGAGCCTGGTGTCTGTTCTGCCAGGACGGGGAAGCGCGCGGCGGCCTCCGGGGCCCGGCCAGAGGACCCAGGGCTGCTGGGTGGCGAGAGGGAGCCGGGGGCACCCGGCTGCGAGGCCGCTGCGCTTTCCACCACCTGAGGCCAGCCCAGGCGAGGCGCGGCGCACAGGAGGCCTTCCCTCTCTAACTGGGGAGCAGCTCATCCAGCTGTCTGAGCGAGAGAGGTGGGGCTTTTTTCTCTTTCTTGCTGGGGGTGGGAGCTGCCGTCCAGGTTCTTATTTCATGAATCCTTTCCTCCAATCCTATTCCCAGACAGGCAAGTCCACCTCCAGGCCCCCATTTTGTGGATGGGCAGGCTGAGGTCCGGAGGGGCGCCCTTGCTCAGGCCACCCACAGAGTCGGGAGGGCTGTGTCAGAGCCTCAGCACGCCTGTTCTCGGCGATGTGGGGCACTGAGGCGTCACGTGGACAGTCCCAGGCCTGGGTTGGTGAGAAGCTCTTTAGCTATCAGATCCGGTGGCTTCACCTCCCACTTCGGACGGGGGAAGTGGGGCTCATTCCCTGGGCCAGAGCTGGCCAAGGCCTCGTCCACCCCGCCAGGTCAAGTCTGTCGACACCCCGTCAGTCACCATCTGCATCCTAGGGAAAGAACAATGTTTTCTCCTGCCTCCTTTCCTGTCTGCAAGTGGGCCCTTGTTAAAAGGCCTGAATAGTTAAAACACCCTCTCTCCTAACGGCTTCATCATGCTTTTCCTTTTTTATCCCTCCCTCAGTCCCCACGTCAGGGACTCAGAAGTTTTCTGGGGTCAAGTCTGCTTTTCTCAGGGGATGAGCAAGGCTTGTGGTTTGTTAGGGAGACTCCTTGATCTTTGTGTAGGCCAGTGAACTCAAGAAGATGAGACCCTGCTAGTGACAGAGGCCCCTCCCCGGCTTTCTGGTTGACCCAGTGTATTGCTGGGGAAGGTGGTGAGGAAGCGAGTGGACGGCCTGGCTATCTGTTTGTTCCATCTCTACGGCTGCCGTTCTTTCGGTGCCAGGTGGAGACAGGCCGCGTCAGCCGTTCACTCAATCCTTTTTGCACCTAATACTTAACAAACACCCATTCTGAGCCGGTCACTTTGCTGGCTGGATACGGGCATTCGAATAATTGGGCCTGCCCTCCAAGAAGCTCAGTCCAGGGAGAGACAGATGTGCGAACATCAGACGGTAATTTAAGTGAAAGTTGGTGGAAGCAGGACAGCCTTGGCGCTGTGAGCGCAGGGAGATGGGAGTTCAGACTCAGAAACATCCATGACGTCTTTGTCTTTCGTAAGCCAAAGGGAGGAGGATGATGGAGAGGGTGATGATGCCCCAACCTGGAACAAGTCAATCATTTTAAAATTTCATTGCTGAACTTGACATAATTCAGGCCTGGTGTCTGGCTAACGCATCAGTTCGTGAGAACACAAAAATACACTATCAAACAGACAATCGAATTTCATGTAGAATAAGCTTCGGCATGGAAACGGTTTCTGGTGTTTGATGTGTGTGACCCGGTGGGCAGATATACCCCTTGCTGCTGGAGCAAGACTGATTTGTGTGAAGGCTCCCGCCACCAAATCACTCCAAAGGTTGGGAGATAAAATGTCGCTTAGGATAATGTAATTGGCCTTGAGGTACAGGAGTTGAATTATTTTCAGTGATTTATAATCTGGAAATTAAAGACTCACTCATTTTCTAATTTAATTCCATCTTCAATGGAAAAATGTTCGCTCTGATCTAAATTGGCGAGTAATGTTGCTAATTCAGATGCAGATGTAATTTCGATCCCGGTAGCAGTTTGCGGTGATGGACGGGTCTCCGAAGAATCATTAAGATCCTTATCTCCCAATCTCACAAATTCCCCGGCAGTTGTGATAATAACTTCGGCTAAGGAGAAAAGGGGAAGAAATAAATTCTCCCCTCTCCTGTCGGTTTGGGCCTTGCCTTTTGCAGGATGGAAAGTGTGTGTCTCTTCTGAACTTACAGCCTGCTAGAGACAATACTGATGCTTCGTTCCCAGATTTGGTGATAGCATAAACGTCATGGTTTGAATTGTTTACCTGTGTGTCTTCCCTCTGAAATATGAATGAAATGGGCCTGGGATAAGTTATCCCCCGTTCACGGTTAATTATCTGGGATTTTACACCACATTTGGTGACATTCATTGATAAGTATCAACTACCCTGGGACAGGGGGACGATGATTAGCCATAATCACACAGGCTGCCCTCCCCCCTCAGCTGTCACCTGCCTAGCACATGGTCGTGTGTCTTCATCTAAGTAGACCCCAAGAAGCCAGGATGAAGAAATGATGGGGTCTCTCCTGCTGTGTGAGAGATGGCCGGGTCAGAGGTCTGGTTGCCGGCATCATCTGTTTGCAGGGTGAGCAGTGGCGACTGGGTTGTGTCGCAGCCTTCGTCCAGGGTGCTGCTGGCCGGCAGGGCTCTGGCTCTCTCTGAGCAGATGGCAAAAGAGTTGACTTTGTCCGACAGCTAATTTGATTGAAGTCAGGTCATTAGATGTTGAGAGTTGGTGGATTCTATCCAGTTTAGACAACCGAGCAGAGATTTGGGGCAAGTTGGGTATAATCCTGCATTCCTAGGGCTGCTGAATGCCGAGAATGAGGGGCGGGACGCGTCTTGGAAACATGTGCTGGGCCCACTTGCCGGCACAAGCTCTTACCACACGTGAGCTGTGCAAGGCTTCAGAGCAGAATTTGTTGATTTATATTTTATATTAAGTCTCCAGAGGTCCATGGGTCATGGTTGCATAACTTTGGAGAGTGGAGAAAATGAGGGAAGAAATAATTATGACTTGGAACAGGAATAAAAACAAATGCTTTTGAAAACTATTGCTATTTTATAATCTATTTTTTTTTGTTTTTTTTTGTTTTTTTTTTTTTTTGCGGTATGCGGGCCTCTCACTGTTGTGGCCTCTCCCGTTGCGGAGCACAGGCTCCGGACGCGCAGGCTCAGCGGCCATGGCTCACGGGCCCAGCCGCTCCGCGGCATGTGGGATCCTCCCGGACCGGGGCACGAACCCGCGTCCCCTGCATCGGCAGGCGGACTCTCAACCACTGTGCCACCAGGGAAGCCCTTTATAATCTATTTTTAAAGTTTGATTTTGGGGGTATTAAGCTATGTTGCCAAGACTGTTCATGCTCACACCTGTGCTCTCATCTTGGAACCACTGCTGGACCACATTTCCCAGCCTCCATTGCTGTTGGATGGAGACTTATGACTGAGTTCCTGCTGCAAGAATGCATTCATGCATCTCTTCTAGGTGAAGAGAACCTCCTCTGTGTGATTCTTGCTCTCTCTCCCCATCTGTTGGATAAATGGAGAAGACTCAGGATTCTTCTTCCTGCCTCCACATTAGAACTAGAAAGAAATTTTACCTGAACTAGAAAGAAACTCCTATTGGGTCAGACCATTGAGATCTTGGGGGCTGTTTGTTTTAGCAGCTAACATTACTCATCCTCATACAAGCTGCCTCAAGCACACAGTATAAAAAATAGATTTATCAATTCCCTTCAATCCCTCAGTTAATCCTTTGTGTATCTCACATATGCTACTGCCCATGATCAAGCTGATAACTGCATGACCCACAGATTAATAAAGCTGCTTCCATTTCGCCTTTAATCACCATGACACTTTGAGTTAGACTTTTGCCTTGAATAAGATGACTCGTAGATTAGAAACATTTTGGTTTTACAGATATGTAAACATTTTACTAAGATTGCATTTGTGTCCAGAACCAGGGTCAGTGCATAAGCTTACAATTTCAAGAAGGACATTTTTACTCAAATATGTTAAGACTCACTGAGACATGGCAGTGTGTCTCTGGCAGTTGTTTTCCTGGTTGTAACTTAGCCAGTGCTTAGCCTTTAACCACCTTTTGTATAATGGACCGAGACAGGTGGCTGGAGATCACAGGCCTTTCCCCATTCCCACCCCTTCAATGGACTCCTTTCCAAACCTCTCCACGCATAACTATTTGACACATCATTCTCCATTGTGTTGGGAGAATTTTCTTCTGATGGTCTTGATGATATTACATGCTTCCTTGCAGCTGAAGAGATCTCGAAGACCATGGAACGAACTCAGAATATAGATTCCTTTTCTGTTTTTTAGCAGGGGCATGAAGGATTTTCATGCAATTGAATCTCATCAACGTATATGCCCCATTGTTGGAGACTTTGCCCCCACTTACCTCTGGCGTCCCTGTTCATCTCACTTCCTGTATCCATTGCTTCCCAGCCTCTAACAATTCTCAATCCCTTAGGACTCATTGGATGAGCTAAACCTGTTCCTACCTCCATGCTTTGTATACCTGACTTCCTTTGCCTGGAATACTGTACCATCTTCCGAGTAGAAACCCAATTCATATCGGAAGTCTCAGCTCAAGTATCGGTTGATCTTTTCTACCCAGATCCCCTGCACCACCCACAGGAGAGGTGGTCTTCTCTTTTGCTGGACTGCTTTGTCATAGCACGTGGGACTTTGGACCACTCTAGTTTGTTTACCCATCTGTTTCTCTCTACCCTGTCCTCTAGGCTAGGATGGTGATGTTCAATGTCATTGCCATATTAGTCATATCTTATCGTTATTATTGCTCTCAGTTACATTGCAGAAATGTCCATGGTACGTCATTCATGCTGTGCCTGGATGCTTGGCATCCTGGATCCTGGCTCAACCCTAGGCATTGAGAGTCCTTTCATTCTTCTGCCAGGCATTTGGCATGTAATCTTCTAAGTGTCTTCCTCTGATAGGAAGTGGTAGATGATGATGCTGCTTGGGTTTGTGGCCACCTGTAGCTAACTATACACAGAGCTGCTCATGTGTCAGCATTTGGGTGGTTCTCCCATAAACCACCTGGCCCACTTGATGCCAGAAGAAGTGACAGAACCCAACTGTGCTATCATTCTTGACGCACTTAATTCCTTTAAGCCACCAAATAATAACCTGTGGTCCAGAGTTCTGCAGGCTAATGACATGGCATGTACATAAGTATTTCCTTCTGTGCTTTTTAGATGTTTTCCTTTTCATTTCATCAAGAGCCCTCTTGTTCCTACATCACCAGAGTACAGAGAGGCACTGCCTCACCTGCTCTCGGGCAGTCATCTCAGTACCTGAGTGTCCTCTTACACCACCCTCCTCTAGACCAAATGCCTAGTCTTTTCCATCTCTCCTGATATAGCCATCCTCTTGAAGAAGTTTGGTTGTGAGGCTTCAGGACCAATTCATTCAGCTCATTTTTATCGATATCAATACCAGTAACAACTACCAATCCCTAAGTGCTGACGGTGGGCCAGGTGCTGTGTGAAGGGCCTGGCACACGGTTTTTCACCTGCTTCTCATACCCAGTGCTTATGTCCTAGGCACTGTTACCCCACTTTGCCATATAAAGGGACTGGAACCCAGAAAGGTCAAGTCCAAGTTCACATGGTCAGTCAGCACTGAAGGCTGCAGTTAATCCAGGCCCACACGGTGTTCCCTCTATACTGCCACTGACTTGGTTCCCAGTCTGGACACTCCAGGGGCAGCACCAGGGCCTGCATCCGTATATCCCCCATAAAGCCCGGCTCATGGGCAGTGCCTAATACCTGTCCCCTGAAAGAAAGAATGACCCCAACCAAACTCCACATTCTCAGCGTCCAAAGTACTAAAGTTTTAAATGCGACTGAGTATGCGTGGGGATGCTGTTTTCTTTTAAGCCCTTGTATTAATCAGCATTCTCCAGAGCAGTATCCCTATCTATCTATCTGTCTGGGCTTATTTTAATGAATGGGCCCATACACTTATGGAGACTGACAAGTCCGAAACCTGCAAGGTTGGTCAGCAGGCTGGAGACCCAGGAAGAGCCAATGTTTACAGTTCAAGTCTGAAGGCAGAATTCTGCTTGCTTGGGGGAGGGGGAGGCCAGCCATTGTTCTCTTCAGATCTAGAGCTGATTGGATGAGGCCCACCCACATTATGGAGGGCATTCTGCTTTACACAGTCCATTGATTTAATCTCATCCAAAAACACCCTCACAGAACCATCTAGAATAATGTCTGACCACATATCTGGGCACCACGGCCTAGCCAAGTTGACACATTATCAGCCATCAGAGCCCCCTTGCTCTGTTTTGAGGACCACAGACAAGGAGACCTTTGATCTTTCACACAGTACAGTGTAATCACCAAGAAGGAGGGTCTGGAGCCAGCGTTAGAACCCCAGTTCCTCCATTTCTTACCACGAGGCCTCGGGGAAGTAGATTAACCTCACTATTAACTGGAAATAATAATTGCTGGGAAGAATAACCCCCAGCTGATGGGGAGATCAAATGGCAAAGTGTGTGCGGAAGTGCTTTGAAAGTGTTAAAGTGATGTATAAAGCTACGCAATCTGTACTGATGATCGCTTCCTCCTTGGACCCGGACTTCCACCTTGAGCCCATCAGGGTGGCGTTTCCAGCCGGGCCTTTCCCATGGCACAGCCATCTTGGATACTAAGGCAGCGTTCCTTTAGTGGACGTGGTATTGGGCAGACTGGGCCATGTTCTCAAAGCAAACGGGACATGGGCAGCCAGGAGTGGCTTGGTGTCTGGTTGGGTCACGTGGGACAGGACCGGGGGTGAGCCCACCCTCAGAAACGGCCCTTCAGATATTGTTATTTAGGAGCAGAGGATGTGGACCTGCCACGGAGACCCCAACTGGTGGTTCACATTATTCTTTTTTTCCCTAAAAAGTCCTTGGCTGGCGAGTTTCTGAGCACTGTGTGTGTATTAACTCATTCCATCTATGAAGTCAGCGGTGTTCTTCCCATTTTGCGGCTGGGGCCTGAGCCACAGGGAGATTAGTGACCTGCCAGGGCCTCGCACTGGTAAGTGGGGGGACGGCCAGCACAAGAACCTGTGTCCCGAACCACTGCTCTAGGTCGGCTCCCAGGGGCTGGCACGTGGCAGGGGACCATCGCCGGTGACAAGAACCTTAGGGGGTTCTTAGGACCTTAGGATCTGTTGTGTAAATTCTCACCACAGAGTGGTCCCCTGACTCCCCTAGGTGGCCTTGGGCAGGCCCGTTCTCCTCCCAGGACCTTGCTTTCCCCATCTGTACAATGGGAGCCCTCCCTGTGCTGCCTGCACTGGCCTGGAGAGTTCCTGCTCCCCAGAGGGGATCCTCCTTGACCGTGGGCTCCAGGTCCTGCTCTGAGGCTGGGTCATTCCTTGTCCTAGTCTCACTCGGGGGGGCAGATCTGCCACACGGGATAGAGATCTGAGAGTTGCCTGCATGTGATAAGGATGGATATTTGCTCTGCCTCAATCTCTCTGCCCCAACCGTTCCAGGAAGTTCCGTGCTCAGCAGCAGGGTAAGGCAGGAGGGCTGTGCTGGGCGCTTGTGTGTGACCCTACATAGGTTCCCCATTCGCCTTGGCTGTCCACGGACATGGCAGCATCACTGCCTATTTCAGCGTCCAGTGAGCCACTTGGAAAACACAGACCCTAGTGCAAGAAGGAACTGGGGACTCGGAGAGAGGATGACAGAGGATTCCAGTCTTGGAGCTACTGTTGTAAGCGGGGAGATGGTGGGAGTGTCGGTGTGAGCACAGTGGGTTCTCCAGGGGCCACAGCCAGCTGGACGGGAAGCGTGGCTGTCCCAGAAGGGCACTGTGCTTGGACAGTCGGCTGGATTAGGAAGAGGGAAAACCGATGCCAGCTCGGGAAGTAGGGAAGGAAGGAGTTGTCAGCTCCCCGTCACCCTGCCGTGCCGGGCGGCTGTGGGCTGGGCACCTCCCAAGCACCATCTCATTCGTTCCTCTCAATAGCCCTCCAACAGCTCCCATTTTGCAGTTGTGGAAACTAAGTCCCAGAGCCACGCTCGTTCAAGATCACACAGACAGCCAATTGTAGAGCTGAGATACCAGCCATCTCCAGGGCCCTGTCATTCCTCCCAGGCTCTCTGAATGAGACCAAACAAGGGAAGCTCCTCAGGAGGACCACTGGGCCTACACATACCTGCCCTGGGGCTCCCGGGTGGCTGGGGAGGGACCACTGAGTGGGCCTGGCCTTGGTGGTCTCTGCCAGGCTTGAGCGCAGAGCTGATGAACTCTGTATTCGTCTTCTATAACTGACATCTCCCTCGCCAGTTAGGACCCCTTGGCCTTTCCAGCAAAACTGCCTGGCTGGGGCCTTGCTGGCTTTTCCGCAGGCCCAGAGCTCTGCACCGTTAGTGAGGAGTTATCACCATCCGGAGAGGAGACCCCATCAGCAGAGAGCTAATGACCCTAAAGACGAACTCGGAAGCTTCATGATAAATCCCCTCCTGGATGAACTCAGCTCCCCGGAGCCCGGCCCCTCATCAGAGCTGCTCAGGCAGGGCCAGCCTCCCTCTGGGCAGCGTCTCAGAAGACTGATGCCAGCCAAAGAGAGAGCAAAGCAGGGCTGAGCACTGAAAGGAGAACATAAAAGTTTTCTAGTTTTCTTATTAGAACAATATGTAATTGGATAGAAGGAGCAGGTTTCAAAAATTTGTCTTACCATAATGACTATAATTTTTTAAAGATTGAAAATGAATCTGACTAGAAAATACCATTAAACTACCAAGTTGCTTAAAATTTAAAGGGTAATTCACATATAATGCTTTTATTTAATAGCCCAATTTACCAAATGTCTAAAATTAATGCGGATCTTTTCAGGACAAAATCAGCCGTAACTGCACCAACTAATTTTTGCTCATTTGAACTGAATTATTAATAAGAGAGAAATATACCATATGTTCCCCAAAGAGCTGGATACATTTATTTCAAATAAAAGCACTGTGTTTGGTGGAATATAAGAGGTTTAAATGCTTTCAGAGAAATGGGTTACTTATATACAGATTTAATAGAGTATAAATCAGGCAACGTAATTAAGGACGCAGCTGCTTCCAAACCCAAAGCTGGCAGCCTTTGCCTTTCAAGTTCCTTTATCACCTGCAGTGGCTTTCATCAGCAATCATTTGTTCTCCTGGAATAATACTAGTGAATCAATGATTTTGCAGTTTATACTATACTGAAAGGGAATTTTGTAGCAAGTGTAGATTAACCTTGGTTGTATCTACTGACTTCATCTATTTCTCCTCTAAAAAATATTTGTTGAGTGTCCCTAACCACTTCTACTCTCCCTCCCCTCCTGTCTTTTCCTCCCTCAATTCCTCCCTTCCTTCCTGCCTCCCTCCCTCCCTCCCTCCCTCCCTCTTTCCTTCCTTCCTTCCTTCCAATTACCCCTCATCCTGCAAACTCAGGACCTGGGATTCAGGTTCGATATGACTGGCCCCAGCCTATACCATGGAGTGGGTTGATGTTTCATTGTTTGTGCCCTGAGAGAAAAGGTTTTCCCCACCAATGTTGTTGAGTTGGGCAGCCTTCATCCTGGCCTGGGGGCTGATTGGAAGACACTAGTCTCTACAGCCTCTCGCTTTGGGGGACAGGTTGCTTCCAGAATTAGTCAGAGCATCTCACAGCAGACCATCAGGGAAGAGCCAGCAGATGCTCAAGTTAAAGTATCACCAACACAGAGAGAGGCTCAAGATGGGCTTTCCCATCCTTAAAACGGTCCCAGTTGTACAGCGTCTGCTAACGTATCTCTCTGTATTAGTTTATAGCTCTTGACTTGAATTCATCAGATTGCAAAGGCCTTTGGAATATCTCACTCCATCCAAGGCTTGTCAGCATGGGGACAATTCGAGGGGCCACATTTGGGGTCTGCTGGTCCCTGGGGCTCTGCATGCAGATTTCGGAGCCCCTCATGTCTCAAAGGCACCGGCTGGTGGGCAGGGCCCTGCATTCTGGGAACTTCCGGTCTGCTTGTTTGTGCTGTCACTGCTTTAATTTCTGTCTCTGCTCCTGGATTCCCTGTAAGCCCCACGGGCAGGCACTGGGTCTGGTTGATTAACTGTACTATCCAGTGCTTGTTACAGGGTCCAGCCCCATGGTAGGTACACAAACCCCATGCACCATGAATAAACCAAACAAAGTAACGAATGAATGAATGAATGAGATTTCTGAATGACTGACTTCTGATGTGCTGGCCAGTTTTCCAGCCTCTGGCATGCCTTTGCTGGCTTCGGCGCTGCCATTATGGCGAGCGGAGTTTAATTCAGGAGGAAGTGTTTGTTTCCTTGCAAGCCTGTGAGCAGAGAGATGCTGGTAACTGCGGGCCTTGAGAATCTGTTGTGTGTGTGTTTCAACAGCGTGCGCAGGCAGCCGGTCTCAAACCCCAAAGCAATTGCATGTTAAATCGTATCTCAGAGTGAGTTTTTTGTTTTAATGGAAGCAGTTATCCAACTAGCAGGCTTCAAATAGAAATAGCAGCTCTCTCTACATAATGGGTGAGGGGTACTTTAATTAATAGCACCTCTTGGGTATTAATGATGGTGGCTTTGGTTTCTGGCCATCTGATGACTACTTGAGCTATTGTTTTGGGGATGCAGGGACATGCA
Organism: Physeter macrocephalus; assembly: GCF_002837175.3. Taxonomy (NCBI): domain Eukaryota; kingdom Metazoa; phylum Chordata; class Mammalia; order Artiodactyla; family Physeteridae; genus Physeter; species Physeter macrocephalus. Next base: position 76,043,839 of record NC_041233.1, read on the forward strand.
AACCTGCTTGAGTCAGCTTGGACACAACGGGCATCTCAGAAGTGTTGTAATTTGTGGATTTGCTAAGCCTCGCGCCTGTGCCTCATTTATATCTGAGGGCAAGCGCTCTACCCTGCGGGGCTGGGGGGAATAAAAACCTCTCCATTGTCTCTTTTATTATGGCGCAAGCTCGGGGTAGCATTTCCAGCTGCCGACAGAGCTGCAGCACAGCTTCTGTTTGTGGACGGATGCTGCTTTGTGGCAACGTGGCCATGCCCGCAGCAGCCGGCGTGGTCTTCACTGGCCTCCCAGCCTCCGTGGCCGCCTGTTGGCCTGGCTCAGACGGGCCCAGGAAGCCATTTTTCTAAGACTGGGGGCTGATCCTGCAGCTGATGGGGAGAAAGCCCTCACCTCCCACCCCGAAGCAGCAGTGATTGGAGGTGGCAGGCAGGGGCAGGGCTGCCACTTAAAAAAATGCCATTCACGTTGCCCACCAGGTCACGTGTTGAGGGCTAAGGGTGCGCGGTGAGGGAGACCCTCAAGGCGCTCGCTCCCTGGGGCGGGGGGCAGGCATGAAAGCACACAGTGGTGACATGGGTGTGGCATATGTGCTACAGGGAGGCCGGGTCTGCGTTCTCCTGCACGAGGCTCTGGCACCTGCCAGTGTCATCCGGGTCTGGAGGCCAGAGAAGGCAGCCTCTCCAGCAGCCGGGAGAGGCCCTGGTCCTCCCAGCAGGCCTCCCCGTGGAGCCTCTGCTCTTCCGCTGCTGTGAGGGGGCCCAGGGACAGTGGTGCCCTCCCAGCAGGGTCTCCACGAGAGGAGTTCCAAACGTTCCCGTGGCCGCGCTCCTGCTACCCCACCTGCCACGCCGCCGGCCGTAACGGTACGGGGTGGGAGAAGGGCGTGCTGTTTCAAATGCAAGGGGCAGGGGCGTGCTTGGACCCTCTGCCTCCTTCTTCCCAGCCGGGCCAGGGCCTCTGCCTCGGATTTGGACTTGGGTCCTGTTGAGGCCTTGCAAATCTGACCGGGTCACTTGCCCGGCCCACCCGACACACACTTGTGTAAACCCTCCAGTGCCTTTCTCATGCTGGCGGGGTAAATCCAGGAGTGGGTTCTCTCGGGGCCTCCGCAGCCTGTATCCCACCCCACCCCCTCCACTCCAGTGCTGGGTCTCCTTTCTCCTGTGAGTCGCCTCGTGCTGTCCCCTCCGTTGGGATGCCTCTGACTCCCCTAAGTGCTGGGCCTGCCAGTCCTGTGCTTCAGACCTCAGTTCCTTACTCCATCAGGAAGCCCCCGATTTCCCTGCCGGGGCCACTTCGCCCGCAACGAGGTCTGTGCATGTCCCCTTCTCGGACACCGTCTTTATTTCCCTACTGAGTCCTTCTCCAGGGAGAGGAGACACGAGGTGCTCCCCCTTTTCCCCCTTAGATTCAGGTATTTGGGGTTTGGGAACTGCGGAGAACTGGAATTTCCTGTCCTCTGCTCTCTGCTTCTGGGAAGCTGGATCAGGCCGTGACGACTTCATCTCTCCGTGATACTGGACGAACCGTGGGCCCTGTGAGGTTTTGATCCCTGTCGGATTGTCCAGGACACACACTCATTGTTGAATGAGCAGATAAACGCAGAGCGCGTGTATGTGGGGTGGGGTCGGAACGCCCAGGCTCAGGGGTAGGACCTCAGCCCTTCCTGTGCCCCAGAGTGCTGCCTGGAGGACCGGTCCCTGTGGCACTGTGTTTTCTCTGCCACCTGCTCTCCCGGACGCACACGGGAGGCTGACTCCGTCTCCTACCCAGAGCAGGTAATTAACACTCTCTGGTACTCTGGCTTCTCACCCGGGTATTTCAACCCCTGGACAGAGCTGTCTGTTTAAATAATTAATTATAATCTAACTACCTGAAGCAGAAGAGGAAGCTGTGGGCTCCCAGCGGGGCAAGTCCTTTAACCCTCGAACTTTGATCTCTGCTCCGAAGGTCAGCCATCAGCCCCTCATCCTGCAGCCTGCCTGGTGCTTAATTACCCAATTAAAGCATCGTTTTATAGCCGGGTGGTTTAAGGGACTGTGCAAGAAGAGTGTGGGCTGCCAGGGCCTCAGCCTTCGTTCATGGCCGGGTGGGTCTAACGCGCGAATTAAATACCTGTCTCTTCTAAAAGTCAGTGCGTGATTTAGTGCAAAATTGGTGGAAACAGCCCTCGGGGGGTTGTGTTCAAAATCTGGTTTAAAAGAGTGGCTGCTGGCTGTGCCTCTTTGATTTCCTCTATCCTATTGAATGTCATTAGCCCTCTTTCACGTAAAATAAATGTTTGAATCCAGCTCATAGTGGGCTTATTTATTCATTTTCTTCCCTTCACTGCACACTATCGTTATTTCTCTGTTGATTCTCTTCTCTGGGAGGATAGAAACTAAACCCTTCCCTTCGAGGCACATATTTGGGATTCAGACACCGCGGAGGCCCCCTGTGCTTTGCTCCTCTGTCCCCTCCCCCGCCCCATTCGGAAGCTGTTAGGTCGTGAAATTCAGTCCCGGTAAATCACGTGTAACCCCAGGATAGGAAGGACTGCGGTGTTACTTTATTTGTGATTTGCTGTTATTTATTTATTGGGAACCAGCCTTTCCCCAAAAGGAGCAGAGTATCCAGAAAAACATGAAAGGGGGACTTGATCCATCTTATAGCCGACATGAAGAAAGCCCCTGCTACCGTTTTCAAATAAGGAGGGAAGCATAGGTTTCATCGTAAATCATACCCTTATTAAAATATCCTGGTCTCCACCTGGGACATGTGGAGGGCCTAGATTTTAACTTCTCCTCGGCTACCTGACCCCCCTCTGACCTTTAATTTTTAGTAAGAGGTACCAGAGAAGGCCACTCATCCAACAGGTTACTGTGGGTGTGGGGAATGGACCCCCTTAAGACAGAGCGTGAGAAAGAGAGCTTGCAAAAGGACGGCTAAGAAGGTACTGCCTTGTAGGCAGTGAGGTTCCTGACATTGGGGGGTAGTCAAGTTGATTTCACTTGGAGGAAATAGCGTGGATCAGAGATTTAAGTTATGGAAGGAAATTTGGATCAGCTGAAATGAGCCTTCCACCTACCACCTCTGTGCATCTAAGCGCCTAAGACCCAGATATTTAACGTTTATAAACTGCAAAACTTTTGTCAGCTTTGTTTTCCCAAAGGACTAAAAAGCCAAACTGGATCCAGAGACTTCTCCCCCTGCGCCTCAACTATTCCAGTCACGTGTGCTTGGCAGAATTAAATCCACTCAACGATCCAGGATTCTACCGCCTACGTGCTGCTCTCACATTCAGTTCTTTTTTTTTCTTTTTGGAGTCCCCATCACACCCCTTGCCATGTCTGTTTTAGAGCTGGAAAACCAAGGCTCAGAGAAGTTAAACAAGCAGCCCACGGTCACAACACATGCAAGGAGCAGAACAGACTCGGATTGGACTCTAGCACCTGTGCTTTGGTCTGCAAGTAGGACTTTGTAAACAGTAGATGCTTCGTGAATGTGGTACAGATCAATGAACCATCGCATGTTACCCAGAGAGGAGCGCCAAGGAGGATCACTTTGTCTTGGGTCATGGCTGTTCTCTGACGGCTTCGCTTCTGTACTAGGCAACAGATGGCCAGCTCTCCCAGCGTAGGACCCCGGTTGCCCAGTAGCAGGTTTGCCGGCAGTGAGATCTCAGAAGCTCTGCATTTGTGGGCTGGGTTAGAATGTGTGTAGCCAGCAGCTCTGCACAGCAGACCATGCCCCCTGGAGCCAGACTGCCTGGATGACCTTGGGTAGGTTACCTCACCATCCCAAGCCCCGGCTGCCTCCTCTGTAACAGGGGCTGATACTGGTATCTACCTCACGAGGCTCTTAAGTGGGTTACTACACGCAGAGTGCTGGGAACAGGTACAGGGAGTGCCATGGGAGTGGATCTACTTCTGTGAGCATCCACCGTTGGCTCACCTCCCTTCAGCACAGGAGTGAATTTTCTGGAGAAGATAAGCCACTGCGCTTGGAGCCAGCCCTTTGGAACAGTAATGCGCAAACCCAGCCTTGGGGAACTGTCCAAGGTCAAGGAAATGCTGCTTCCAGGCATCGGATGGCACCTCTGGAACACTTCGGTGAGGTGCAGGGGCTGTTTGGTCCTGCACGGAGTGGCCCCTTACAATGACTTTAGTTCTCGAGTCTGCTTTTCGGGTTTACATGACTTCCTTAGTTTCTTCCAGCAAACTTACTTGGGGACTCAGCCAGGGGTTCCCCTCCTGGTCCTTTTAAAATTACTTTTCTCGTGCTCTGGACCAGGAGCCAAGATGACCGTGGTGTTAGAATAGAGTGTAACTTACCAGTAAGTCACCTTTGGGTGAAGGGTGGAAGGGTTCCTTTATGAATAAAAGATGGTGATTTTCTCTCCCACCTGGATTCTGTCCATGGCCTTCCATAACTTCCTCCTCCCTCTCCTTCTTCAATTCTTTCCTGCTCAGAAGACACTGTGGTCGTTTGGATTTACACATCAGAGCACATCCCTTTCCTGCTTTAAAACCTTCAGTGGCTCCCCACTACCCCCAAGGATAAAGCCCCAAACCCTGCCGGTAGCCTTCGCATGAGTTGACCCTGCCCATCTTCCCAACCTCCTGCCCGACTATTCTTTTCCTTTTGCTCAGACACCCTTTGACCACATCAGGCATCCTTCAGCTCCTCAAACATCATTGGTCTTTCCTGCCCCGGGGCCTTTGCACAGGCTACTTCCTGAGCCCAGAACACCCTTTGCCCTACCGTGAGTCTAGCTAGTTCCTTCACATCTTTTAGTTCGAAGCTTAAAAGTCACCTCCTCAAAGAGACCTTTCCGGACTATCCTCCTAAGGTGGCCCCTCCCATCCTCTCCTTTTTCTCTTGCTGCCCTTGTTTTCATTCTTAGTACATATCCAATTTGGGGGCTGCTCTTTCCTCATAAAATGTTAACTACTCGAGGGCGAGGCAAATTTGCCTTGTTCCCCGCTGCACCTCTAGTGTGTAGCGCCTGGCACATGGTATGCAGTCACAGACTTGTTGAATGAACTTCAGCACATGAATTCTGTGACTCCGATATCTTTTTACTTTTTAGGCTGCTTTCTAAAGTTTTCTTAACATGAAAGCTGCTGGGCGGATGCTCTCTGGCTAAACAAGGCGTCACCATAGTACTGAGAACGTGCTGACTCTGAGATGGTCACACGTGCAGGAGCACTTGGTGTGGTCGACACCGTTGGTGGCTGGGCCTGTGTCTCCTGGGGCTACTTCTGAGTTCTCTGCAGCAGCAAAGGACACCTCCCAGCTCACTGACAGCCTCCCACTGCTACGTCCGCTCCAATCTCTCTGCTTCTTGGTTTGAAAGCTTTCTTGGGTGCTGGGAGTGTGTTTGGCCCACAATTTGGGCAGCCCTTCATGCCAGGAATTTAACCCCCCCAGGCAACACCTTCAACCTACGAAGGCTGGGATTTGGTGCCTAACCATCCAAGTAGACTGTCTCTTGGTAGGCTAGCTCAGGGGTGTGCTGTCTGCAATTCCTCAGCCTTGACCCAGCCTCACCGATGGACACAGGCAGGGGGATACTGTGCCCCACGCACCCCGCCCACAAACTTCCACCCTGCAAACTGGATCAGTGACCTGCACATGAAGAAAAATGCCCACAGCCGAGCATAACAGCTCCTTGGGAACCGTGATGGTCTAGCAAGGCCCCAGCTCATTGCCAGAATTGCTCTCTGCACCTGCAGGTGATGCCAGAAACTCGGCCTCTATGCACCGGTGCTGAAGCAAATCTCAGACACAGAGTTTTGGGTGAAGTAGAAAAGAGTAACTTTGTTGCTTTGCCAGGCAAAGGGGCACAGAGCGGGCTCCTGCCCTCAAAAACTGTGTCCCCCCTTTGCTGGCAAAGCAACAAAGTTACTCTTTTCTACTTCGCCCAAAACTCTGTCTCCGAGATTCGATTTGGCCCCGGTGCACAGAGGCCAAGTTTTCGGTATCACCTGCAGGTGCAGCCAGACCTGCGTTGCGGGCCAGAGACATTCACTGGATGGATGGCAAACCCAGAGCCCAGGAAGGTGTCTCCAAGAAGAGTGAGATATTGCTGGCCAGGCCATCTTGCATCCTTCAGTCAGAGATGGCAGAGGCATCTGGGATCCGCCAGAGCCCACGCAGGTATCTGTAATTGAGGTTGTACTTGATAAAACTTTTAAAGGTGGGGCATTTCCTTTAGCTTTTACAGAAAAATGTACGGAAGATCTCAAGGCACAAAATAAAAATTACTCCAAGTGTGTGACAAGCAGATGAGAAGAGGAAAGGGACAGTGATGGGGGAGGCTTTCTGTTGAGACCTGAGGCATCGTGTGAGGTGCTTTAGCACAGTGAGCTGGCACTCCGTCAGTCAGCTCGTATGGGCATGAGTCAGGCAAGGGACACACTGACAGGCAAGCCCCGGTCCCTACCCTGTGGAGCTCATGGTCCCACGTGAGAGGCAGGTGAATAAAGCAACTGAGACCAGAACGAAAAATGCCAAGGAGAGTGCCAGCATGGGGACTTTCAAACCCATTCTGGACGCTGGGGGGCAGAGAGGTGTCCTAGGAGATGGGACATGAAAGGTAAGGTTCTGTAGGGAGAGTAGGAGTTAGCCAGACAAAGAAGGGGGTACAGTGTACAGGCATGTGCATTCTGATTTAACCCTCACTACAATCTTAGGCAACAGATTCTACTACCATCCCCATTTTGAGACAATAGCATGGAAAAACCCGGTAACTTCTTGGCCTAAGACGCCAAGCTGGGAATTGATGAAGATGGCAGCTGGAACCCAGTTCATCTGAACTTAAAGCCAATGTTTTCTCCTCTCCTTAGTCCTTTATGCTCAGCTCTCTCAAAAGCCTTGTTGAATTTGGTAGGGGGCAGAATCAGTCTTTTCCTCTTGTTAGTAGAAGAGTCCCAGCTTCTTCCATTGGGAAATTGATGGAGCTGATTGAAGTTGAAAGACTAGTGTGAAATCCACACCCCAGAGCCCCTCTTCAGGCACCCCTACCCCCGACCTATGGCTCAGAGATGGAGTTCACGGAGACACGTGGTATCCTGGGTTTGAATCTTCTTGATTTTGAAGCTTTGGGCATGACACGTGTGGGAAACGTCTGGAACGACTGGAGACTTGTGAGAGAGATGGCAGGGCCAGCTGGCACTTGGCTCTGAAGATAACAGAAAGTTTTTGCAGTTATCAAACAAGGGAGTGACCCCACGCAATCTTGTCGCTGGAGTGGGCAGCCCCACTCACAGGGCTGCTTTCAAACGCTGTCTCTCAGTTGCATATTTCATTCAAAATGGTCCTGATTTACTAATTGAGAATCGCATTTTAAGCCCACTGTCTTGAGAAGCATTGGTTGCAAGAGGTAAGAGCTAGAGGCAGGAAAACCAGCTAGGAGGATTCACAGCAGTACAGTCAGATTCCAGAGCCTGTACCAGGGCAGTGGCCATGGGGCTGGACTTGCAAATGCCGAGGAGCTGGAAATGGTGGGGGGCTTGCCAGCTAACCAACGGAGAGCGTGATATGTGATATTCGGGAAAAGGAGGCGTGGAGTCTGCCCCCAGGCTTTGGGCTTGGCTGGCTGGGGGGATGGTGAGGCCATTCATTGAGGAGCAAACGGAGGGCGAGGGATGGAGGTTCAGAGATGAGAGTTGAATTTTGGATGGCTGAGTTTGAGGTGTCAGTGAAACACGAGGAGGGATGTGGTGGCCAGTGGACCGTTAGGTACTCAGTTAGGAGCTCAGACAGAGATCGTTCCACAGGCAGCTGTTGAAGCCACGCTGCTGTGGCTTAAAAAAGAGCTGTAAGTGAGGCTGACAACCTCCAGTGGGTGATGGGTACCAGATGGGCAGGTGAGTCAGCACAGAGCCCAGCCACTGACTCTACTCTTGGCGATGATGTCTTTTGTGCCTTGTCCGGAGTGGAGAGAGTTGTCAGCCCAGAGTCTTCTCCCTGTCATCCTGGGACCCTCGGCCAGATGCCAGGCGTCAAGGATGGCCCCCCCCACCCCCCTTTGGATTTCCCGGGCTTTGTTGGGCCTGTGTCACTGCGTTAATGTTATTTAAAACTAGGGTTTGAATATGGAACATTATTAAATGCCTCCTCAACTGCACGATGCTTGTGATGGGCCATAGTGAATGGGGGATTAGGCAGATAAATTGCTATTGTGACTCTAGCACTATCACCAGGTTTGCTGAGGACAATAATTATGTAGCTTCCAGTGTTTGGAAATATTACCTAAATCTCCTCCCCACGTGTTGTTTGTGATGGAAAACAATTAGACAAAAGGTCCTTTTGGTAAGCTGCCTGGGATTCAGATTGACTTGATGAATGGGCTTTCGCCTGGACCACGAGCATTTGTTAGAAGTAAATTATATGTCATTTCAAATCCAGAAGGTCTGCCTCCCCATGTTTATTGGGATAAATTAAATCTTCTAAGGAGGGTAAACAGCAGGCCCTGATAATTATTTGCTTCTGTATGATTTGAGCTGAAAAGGATGCTGCCAAGAGGAGGGGGCGGGGGGGGGGTGCGTAACACCCTCCATTGTGACCACCACAGAGAAGGTACAATGGGGAAATGTAATCTGATACTGATCTACACGCATGGCATCAAGTCGTGGCGGGCGGCCCCACTCACTCACCAGGGCTGTTTTCAAACGCTGCCTTCGAGTTGCAAATTTCAACCCATATCATCTTGATTTGCTATTTGAGAATCAACCTTTGTAATTTTAAGGAGCTTCCTTGCAGAGTGGATGATGCTTCTCTGATCAGGCGGGCCTCCAGTCCTCGTGAGACTAGAATAGGACCTTCTCCTGGTCTAGGCTCAGCCCAGACCTGAAGGCTCTGTCTGCCTTGGTAGAATTCCAGCAACTCATCCATCCTCCCATCCATCCACCTACCCATATATCCATCCTTTCATCCATCCCCCTACCTATTCATGTATCGTCCCCACATTCAACTATCAGTTTGTCCACCCATCCATAGTCACGCATTCACCCTTTCTTCCATCCTCTCACATTAAGCCATCCACCCACCCATCCATCCATCCATCCATCCATCCATCCATCCATCCATCCATCCACCCATCTACTCACCATTCCAAAAATCCTTATTGAATGTTTCTTTCGAACGTTGGCTCCCAAAATACCACTAACACAACTTGTCGACAGGACAAGGCAGTGTCTGTTGATCACCGTGGTAAGGGAGAACCCCACCTCTGTAGGGCTCTGTGGGGGAGGGCAAGGTCAGAATTTATGGACGACGGGGCGTTCGGTTCAGTGCGGAGGCGTGGGAAGCTGCTTTAGGGTTAGACAGGGACTGTGATCCAGCACTCTAGGAATGGTGGAAACAGCAAGGCAAGGATTTTTGAGGTAAGGGATTCAAAGATCTTAGGCTACAAACCGAGGGTGCATCTGCTGATGTTCCCATTGAAGAAGTGCTGTGTCTCTGGGGAAGTTCCTCTAATGAGCAGCCAAGCCATTTTCCTGGAGAAGAGGCTTCCAGGCAGACACAGTCATGGGGATGAAGCAAAGGGGTGCACGGTGTTGGTCGCGTAGACAAGTGTGGTTTGGGGTCTTGGTGTCCAGGCTCAGTTCGGGGTATGCGGGCTTCGTTCTTGCTTCTAGGAGGAAGTGACCGGAGGGAAGTGTGGCCAGGTGGTGGCTCTGGAGGCGTTCCTGAGCCCAGCCAAGGTGCGCGGTGGGGCGGGAGCCGCCCTGTGGGGATTCAGGCCCTCTACCTGGTCTCTGTGTTTCTGTCCCTCGTACCTGCAAACACGAGACCACTGGTCGTCCCTGAGGGTCACCTGGCTGCCACCCGGCACCTTCTCCGGTTCAGGCGCTGGAGGAGGAGTACCAGCCAGGGGAGGAGAGAGCAGGGGTGGGAAAGGAGAGAGGAGTGATCAGCAGCCCTCCGTCGGCATCCCCAGCGCCCGAGCCAGGAGCAGCTCCCGGCCTTGGTTGCTGCCTGGCGCCGGCCCCGGGATGTCATCTGCCGTGTGGGCGTCCAGGCTCAGGTTTCGCTGGTCGAGTCCGTGATAACATCTGGCTCTCGGGGTCCTCGGCCAGTGACCTCTTAGGCTCCCTGGTGCCTCGCAGTCTGCGGGGAAAGTTTCCTCCGCTCCTGGGCTGACAAGCCTCCCTTACTGAGCTTCAGGGACGCGGAGTTAGTCCGGCTTCCCGGCCCCTCCCTGAGCTGACTGTCTCCTTCACACACGGTCCTGGAGTGTCCTGCCCCGGGGCCCCGCCTGGCTCGGCGCTGGAGGAAAATTCCATCCAGCCGTCCCCGCGGCCCAAACACCTAACTACGCCCTTGGCCTGAATCTGCAAGAACAGACCTGTAAAATCCCAAATGTAAAATCCCGTTTCAGCTTCGGCAAACCTTAATCGTGGCTGTTTAGAACTAATAGTCATTCACTAGCGCCTCTTAGTAAATGCTGACATTAAAGTGTGATGCTTCCCCATACACGGAGCGGTTTTACTGCGTGAGCTGATTCACTTCTCAGACTCGGTGAGACTGGCCTCCACTTAACGGAGGATGCTGAAGAGGCTGGCGGCCAAGTCCTTTTCCCAAAGACAAACCCCCGGAAGCGGGGTCTTCACGAGTCCCCCCGCCCCGACCCAACCGAGAGGCAGCTGGGAGTGGGGACAGAGCTGCTGGTGACAGACCTGGGTCTGAACCCGGGCCCTGCCCCGGCTCTCCGTGTCTCCAAGAGCAGTGTCAGCCCTCCCTCAACTGCAGCATCGCTTGGATTCTTCTGCAGGTCGGGGCCCGCCAGCTAACTGTCATACTTAGAACACACGTGTCAGAAATGTGACTCTGAGCCAAACAGAACAGGTCTCTCTCAAACAGAACAGCCAAACAGAAAGAGTGATGAGCACGTTGCCTTCATGGACCAAACCCCTCTCCCTCCTCGCCCCTGCGTCCTGGCTCGGTCCCCCGAGCTTGCTGGCTGCTTCTCCCCTGGTTTTGATCGTCCTTTTGCTGGGCTTGTCTGTGATCTGAGCACATCCTGCCTTCTGGGACACCCTCCCCTCGAGGCTGGACATTACCGCCTCTTCCTGGACCATCCTGTCTGTTCCCTTGAAGGCCACCTTCCTGCCCCAACCCTCAGGGATGTCCCTGTCCTTGATGGGGCTCCCGTCCCGGGTGGGACCTCCTGTCCTCTTCGTATTCTTATCCTGCCCCTTACTCTGCCCTGCTGTTCCACACCAGGAGGCCTCCAAGTGTGGCCCTCAGACTAGTAGCATCGCCTCACCTGGGGACCTGTTAGAAACCAGACCCACCAAACCAGAAGCTCTGGGGAGGGGCTCAGCACTGTGTTTTAATCAGCCTTCCAGGTGCCTCTGGGAGCTCTGGTCTATCCTCTCCTGGATCATTCCTGTAGCTTTTCTAGTCTTTCGTGAGCGAGCGACCCCCACGTCTCTGTCGCCAGCCTGGCCCTCTCCTTGGTGCCCGGTGAGTCTATGAAAGCTTGGTGCTTTCTCAGGACGGTGAATGAGATTCACAGAAAGAGCTAGAAGAAGCCCCAGAGATAGGTCAATTGGAGCAACCCTTTCACTTTAACGATGAGAATCCTGGGCTTCGGAAGGGTGAAGGGGCCCACGAAGTCCAAAGAGGCCTTTCTTTTTCAGCAGGTAGACCCTTCCTCAAAATCATCCATAGGTTTGGGGGTGTGGACGCTCATTTCGTGGGTACTGGCGCCCGAAGCACGGCTCCAGGAAGACCCGGGTCAAAAGCTCTCTCTCCGGAGCCTCTGCAAGTCCGAACCTTCCCTTCGCTCTTGGGCTGAGAGCTGTTCCCTGTCTGAGGGCCACTCATTGATTTCCATTAGAAAACGCAGTCTTGACGACCGCGGATCACTATTCTTCCATACGTACCCGCACGAATAAGATTCTGATTAGACGCTAATTAGTCTCATCGTTATGAGCCTGTTGAAAATCTCCAGGTTGTCCTGTGCTCCGTACACCTGGCCCAACAGGCCTCCTCAAAAGGCACAAGCTGTTGGGAGTCAAGGCTTGCCTGGGCCTCCCTGGGAAAGCTGCTTTCCTGGCAGGTCTGTGCCGCTATCAGCATGACCATGGGATTAGGCACGGGTCAGAGCCGGGGTCGGAGGATGAAGATCAAATGTCAGCACTTGAGGGCACGGCTGGCTCCTCGACACAAGTGAGGGTATCTTCCTAAGTGGCTCATCTTCCAGTCCAAGCCCAGATGCAGGGCAGGGCGGCAGGGCCAGGCGTTTGGAGGCTGGGATCTGGGCCGGCAAAGCGACCCCCCATCTCCGATTCTCCAGGATCTGCAGACACCCCTCTGGGAGGCCACTCCCATGAGCCAGAGGTGTTCCCCCAAGTTCGGAGCCCCCAGAAGGCGGGCTCCTCCAGAAAGCCCAGCGTCCTTGTAGTAGCTGTTCCCTGAGGTTTGCTCTGCCCCAGGGTCTGTGCCTCTCGCCTTATCAGCTTTCTTGATTCCTCCTGACACCAAGGAGGGAAACGCTGTATTTTTTAACTGAGGTGACATTCCCATGATAAAAAATTAATCAATTTAAAGTGTACAGTTTAGTGGCATTTGGTACAAGGTTGTGCAGTCACCGCCTCTATCTAGTTGCAAAACGCCTTCAACACCCCAAAATAAAACCCTGTACCCATTTAAACAGTTTTCCCCGATCCGCTCTTCCTCCAGCACAAGATAAGCGTGAATCTACTTTCTGTCCCTATGGATTTAGTTGCTCTGAATGTTCCATATAAATGGAATCACGTAACATGTGGCCTTTTGTGACTAACCCCTTTTCCTTAGCACATTTTCAAAGCTCATCCATGTTGTAGTATGTATCAGCATTTTGTTCTTTTTTATGGCTCAATAATATTCCATTGTATGGGTAAACCACAATTTGTTTCTCCATTGATGGACATTTGGGTTGTTTCACCTTCAGAAGTGCTATTTTTAGCACCATTTCATAGAAAAGGAACAGAGTTCGATGGTTTTCTCAGGTCCTCCCAGTTGACTGGCTGAGGTGGGCGTTAAATTCAGGTTTTAAAATCCGCACTCTTAAGTTCTGAGGCCACTGCCTCTCAACCTGTCGGAGCAGCTGATCTTGGGCTAAAAAGATGGTGGATTCGTGTTCTCTGGCACTCCTCTCCTATGACTCTTTGAGGAGGGGGTTTCTTGGCTGGTCTGTGTTTCGAATACCATTTTTCAGGCAGAAAAATGAGACTCCTTAAAGAAGATTAATCTCTAATTCAACATAATTTATCATGATATTTCTTTTCGTAAAAAAAGTCAGAAGTTACATGCAATAAAATTCACCAATGTTAAGTGGATAATCCGATAAGCTCTGACACAGGTGCACAGTTGTACAACACGTCTGTAATCGAGGTGTAAAACATTTCCATCTCCTTACACTCTCCCGAACCATTTTACAGAAGCCTCCTCTGCCCCAGGTCCTGTCTTCTTCCGTTCAGCACAATGCATTGAAATTCACCCATGTTGGCGCCCTTGGTAGTTTATTCCGCTCTTCCCGAGTGGTATTCTGTTATTTGGATATGCCCACAATTTGTTTATCCATTTCCCAGTGGATGGACACTTAGGTCATTTCCAGTTTGGGGCTATTATGAATAGAGCAGTTACGAACATTCGTGTACAGGTCCTTGCCTGGACCTAGGAGTGGAATTGCTGGGCCACACAGTAAGTGTAGTGTCATATTTATGCCTGGGAGGTGGCTCTCTGAGTCTGGCTTACTCCAGAATCCATGAGAGTCCAACCCAAAGATGCTAAGATGATGTCCTGGGCCTGATCTTCCTGGGATGGGGAAGGCCCGTGCTTCACCCACAGATGGTCCCTTCCCTGGGAGGTCTCATGGGGCTCAGAGGGCAGCCCTCGGGCCTTCCCAAGGCGGGTTGGAACCGGGCATAAAGCTTGTATTTTAAAAACTCTCAATATGCTGAGCCGATGTCTCAGAACCTGACAACCCCTTGGTTTGCGATGATGCTTTTCGATAGCCTTCCTCAAAGTGCTTCCCCACAGGTGCCCTTGGGTCCCTGTTGGTGGCAAATGCATAAGATGGGGCTCCTGCTAGACTGAGAATTCCTGGGTGCTGAGGCTAGGCCCCTTCTCATGGCCTGGCTGGAAGGCAGCTAAGCTCTTCCCAGTCAACAGGCCTATATCTACCTGCTGTTAGAATTTTATTAGGCAGGGCGGTTATGGTATCTCCGCATTGTTTGGAGTGGAAAAGGAAAATGAGCTAGGGAAATGTCCAGGCAAATGTCTGTGTGTTTTGAAACAGAGCTATTCTCTTCCAGGTCTTTTCTCGGGGAGTCATTTGCATGCCCATCTGATAGCAGGGGCCTAAGCCGGCCCAGCAGATAAAACCCATCTGGGACCTTTGAATGAAAAAAGAAACATTTGCTTCTTTTACCCTCCTAGAAGGTCATTTGCATGAAAACTCGCAGCATTTCCAAGGCCTTGGAGGTGGGGTGGGGAGTGGGGGGTGGAGAGAGAGAGGAGTTTGCATGATCCTGGGAAAGCAGAACTGAGTGGTTCAGCTGAACTCTCATTGCTTCCTTATTATTTGCAAAGATCTGGAATCCAGAGAAGTCCAGGCTGGGTCCCCGATCCTTGCTCTGGCTTCACTTCCAGTTTCCCACTTGAACTCTAAGGACCTCAGTTTCCTCTTCTATAAAATGAGTGAACGGGGCCAGACCTCTCGTTTCAGGCATCTGCATTTATTAGAATGCATGATTTGCAGGGCACTGGCTAGGAGATTAAGATACAACAGGGTAGATAAGGTCCTTGCTTTCAAAGACCTCCCTGCCCAGTGGGGCAGCACGGCAGGTCAGCAGACACCAGCTTGGCCTGTGCAGTTTAGGAAGAGAGATAAACCTGGTGTTGGGAAGACAGGACAAACACAGGATGAGGTGGGATGGGAGGGAAGGGGCTTCCGGGGGAGGTAATACCATCTTCCAGTTCTGACCCTCGGATATGACTCTCCTGCCCATCCTCATGGACAGCAGAGCCCTTGGCTCGAGATGACCTGGGTTCATCTCTAGGTGACAGCCAGAATTTCTCCGATGTTGACAGAGTCCTCTTAGAGATGCAAATATCAAGTTCTGATGACGTCCACATCCGGATTACGGCTGCTCTCTCCTCTCTCTCTGCCATCCCTCCGTCCTCTGGAGGCCCCGGTAAGTGTGTCCTAGAAGACACACCTGGCAGTGGAATTAATGTCACACCAGCCTCAAGCTTGGGGTCTATGAGGCCGCATCTCTGCTCAGGTGCACATAAGGAGAAAAAGACGATGTAATTCTGGAAGACAATACCTAAGTTCATTAACAATTTTGTTCCATGCAAGAGAGGAAGTCTAAAAGTAAAGAAAATAATTGGACATTGTGAAAGGAATACCAGCTGACACCCTCCCAGCCAAAAAGCAGCTCCAGGCAGCAGAAAGAGCCCCGAGTGGGATCAGGAGACTGGACTCTGCCTGGCTTGTGGCTCACAGGCAAAGCCTCTGGGACTCAGTTTTCCCAGCTGTAAAATGAGGAGATTGGACTAGGCCCGCTGTAGTCAGGTGTCTTTGACGCCTGACTCTGGGGCTGGGTCAACCAATAGGAGGACACGTTCCTCCGTGTAACTGATTAGGGAAAGTCCGATTCAGAGAAGCCCAGGGATGTGCTCTGGCCCAGTCAGTGCCAATCAGATGACGGAGGGGGGCCGTGTGAAAGCGGAGGCTATTTCTGGCGGCTGAATTGGTTTTTGTCCTTTTTGAAGGATCACATTACATGGAGACCCTCAAAGACGAGCTGCTTTGGTGTATGCCACTGCACGTATGTTCTGGTGTACGCAACCGGCCACTTCTCAGAATGCCTGCTGTGGACAAGCCCTGTAAAAGAATTGATTTTAACCCAGATCTTTAGTATCACTAGCTTTATCAAAGAAACGGAAGCTTTGCGGCCCCAAACCCTTATCCCTCCTCTGGTCCCCTTTGCCTTTAAGAGTCTTCACTGTGACTGGATATACTCTTTGGGCACAATTAATTAAATCAGTGACCCTCTCGTAAATTTAAAAATACATCTCCCATGTCTTTAAATCTCCGAATACCAGCTGGGAAACTGGAAGGCGTGAAATACACAGCCATCATGTCACAGCCACAGAAGCGGGAATCTGGAGCAGTGGTTCTGTGATGAATGTCCCCAAGACACACACCCACGATTTGGTTAAGCCCCAGAGGCATCTGGAGAACCCAGGAAGGAGGGGGAGGGTCCGCGAAGGAGAGACCGGCTGCCCTGTGGAGTGCTGTGTGGATCAGTGTAGACGAGAGGCTCAGACAACAACGTCGGGCAAGGCCAGGGCTTTCCAGAAGGTTCATAATGTAGTTGTCTCCAACCATGGATTTGGAAAGAAATCCCAGAAATTCCACTAAGACAGCTAAGAGGCCACATGGGCTGTGCCCTGCCTGTTCCTCTGAGTGGGGAGGGGCCAAAAGTGACAGTCAGTGATTGCACGACACCTCCTGCCCGAAGGCTAGACTGCTCAGACCCGGCTTTGCGGACTGCTCTCTACAAATGCCTCTTTGTTGAGGACCTACTAAGTACCAGGCACTGACCTAGGCATTCGATGGCCGTGGGGTGGGCCGGGCCCCGCCCTTAGTGATGGGCGGCCTAGAGGGGACGCAGACACACAGAGCAGTGTGACAGCAGGACAGCTGCCACTGGAAGGCACCCGTGGGCAACCTGCCCGGGGGGATGCAGGTCTCTGGGGGAGGGGACGTCAAACTGACGAAGCAGTGGAGGGTTACTCGGGGTCTCCCAGGTGAAAGGTAAGGATGGGAGGGTGTGTTGGAAGAAGGAAGAGTGTTCCCTGCAAGAAACTGGGGGTGGGAGAGAGTGCAGCCCAGAGTCTGTGGAACCGGAGATCGTTCGAGGTGACCCAGGCTCAGGGAGGACTAGGGGTGGGGGCCGTGAGGGGAGCAGGAGCAGCTGAGGTCTGGGCATGGTGCTCGGTTCCTGGCAACCTAGAAGGGTGCCGTCTCGGTGACCTCGGAACATGGTGGGAGTGACTCGGGGAGGAGGGGGAGGAGGCTGATGGGGAGGTGAGTTCCGGGCAGCCAGCAGGTACCCTTTGGTGCGTTTTGGGAATTCACTTTATTACTCAATTGGACACAATATTGAGGTTGAGGCTTTTCTGTCCCCTCTGGTTCCAGTAGATTCTATTCGTTTTTCTTTTTGTTTTGTTTTGGTTTTGGTTCGTATTGTTCCCAATCCACTGAGCGTTATAGTTCAGAAAATACTGTTTCCCGAACCCCTTGACTTTTCATCACAGCAATTATTTTATTTAGGACAAATAAGGGAAAGCCCTATGTCACGTGTGCTAAAAAGCCTGCGAGGCTTCGCACTCCTGATCTCCCTTCCAGGAAGGGGAGGCTGAGCGGGCAGCCTCAAGACGGGCCACGGGGAGCTTTGCAAGCTCTGTCATTTCTCTCAATACCAGCCGCATCCCATGTCCTGGGTTCCTGACAGGGTTTCAGGGTCTGACCAAAGCATCTCACTGGTTCTCACTGAATTCTGCAAAGTGGGTATTGTTTTCTTGATACTGATCTCACCGATGAGGAAACGGGGACTCTGAGAGACCCCATGGCCACCCAGGTGAGAAAGCGCAACCGCGGCACCTACACGGTGGGGAGAGCGTTACTGTGTGACTCCGGCAAGGAGCGCCCCAAAGCCCGCCTTCTGATGGAGCTGGTGAGACTCTGGCTCCCACAGAGAAACAAACATGGACTCGGCATGTTCGCGGGTCTAAAAGAGCGCCCCTGGTTCATGCCACGTCGGAGGCTCCGAGCAGAACGTCATGGTCCGAGCAGGAGAGCGGGCCCTCTCTTTCTGTTTGTCTGTCCAAGTACCCCAGCCTTCCCGGATCCACCTGGTAAAAATGACTGACCAAAACTGTTTATTTAAAACTTATTTTTTTCAGTACTGTAATGTGAAGGCAATTTGGGGTGAAAAGCATACATATTGCTGGGGGCCTGTGAGAGGCAGGAAGGAGGCCCCGCTGCCCCCCACTCCCCAGCCTCCCCGCGATGCTGCTGTGTCCTTACCCCTACCCCATCCATCCCCATCCAGCCCCGGGTCTGCATGAGCGCCGTTTGAAAACCACGGCTTGACAATCTTTTGGAATCAACACCTATTTTCAGCTTTACTCTTGGTTCTTATTATTAAAATAAACCCTAGCACCGCATGACACACTGTATGAAGCAGAACCTCCTTTCATTTTTCAAACTGCCTCCTTCAAGCTCCAAAAGGTGCTTCCTAGTTTGTGCAGGAAGCCACATGATTTCTTGGGAACAGTGTAGGTTCTGGAACCCAAGCGTCTGACTGTTTCCTCTCTTGAGTGTCAGTCCTTTCCTGGGTTAATATCCTCCTTGCCAGGATTCACGACAGTTAAATCAGACGTTGCGTGAGCTGTTTTTCTTCTCCTGGGGTCCTGGGTTTACAATCCTGGGTCACATGTCTGCATCCTTCATGACGGTTGACCACTGACCGTGTCCTCCCTGCTGCACCTCCCTGCTAATCTTTCCTCTTTACAACCTGGATTTTGGTAAACACAGAAGGAATGAATGCACTTTGCTTATTCTGGACTGTGCGGATCTCATAAAGCTGGTCCTTTTCTTCCTTTCTTTCTTTCTTTTTTTTTTTTTTTAATCTCTTAAAGCTAATCCCGGCACTGATCTTTCATCCAAGTAAGCAGAGACTCATTCAGCTCGAACGCGGGCCCTTCAGACCCCGCTCGATGGGTCCCGGGTGGGCGGATCCAGGAGCTGTTATCTGAGCGGAGCTGCCTGGGGCTCGGAGCCCCCTCCCCATGGCTTTCTGCTCAGCGCAGTGCCCTGTAACGTCATCCATCAACACCCCCGGCCAGCACTTCTCTCTGCCGATTACCCATCCCCCATCTCGGTCCCCGCCCGAAAGACTCGCAGTCCCTGATGGGTCTTGGACCACTGACTTGGGGCCCTTCTGCTTCCTTTGATTTGGTCTTTGGCACAGTTCCAGGAACAGGAGTCCTTGATGGCACCTGGCCCTTTC
Organism: Physeter macrocephalus; assembly: GCF_002837175.3. NCBI lineage: Eukaryota > Metazoa > Chordata > Mammalia > Artiodactyla > Physeteridae > Physeter > Physeter macrocephalus. The sequence goes on from NC_041233.1 coordinate 76,062,906, forward strand.
TAGTCACCGACAAGGGAAACCTGAGAAACCATTCTCAGAAATGGAACTAAATTGTCAGTGAATCTGTCCCCATCTGGAGAAGAGAGGAAGATTTGGGGTGACAACAAAGGCTCCTTTGATTTCTGTTAATTAACTACTTTGGACTCGGGGGGGTCTGGAGAGGCTTTCGTTTGATACACAAAGAATCCGGGGCAAGGATGATACCCACGCACAGGGTGTCTGCGCTGGAAAGGGCTCCGTGTATTTACCTGTAGGGCAACTCAATTAAAAATAAAGAAAGGGGTAAATCTATGAGATTAGCTCCGGGAACAATGCCACCAATTGTGGCCAGGTCTGACAATCCTGACTAAAGCAGTTGTTAAACAAATATTTTGGTGGCTCCAATCAGCCCCAGTGTGAATTTCCTATTTTTCTTCTTCATTGTCTCCAGGCAGGGAGATTCTAGATTCTTCAACGGTCACACACTTTGGTGATTTACTGAAACCATCATGCAGAGGGAGCTTGGTTGCAAATACCTATAGGAAGGGGCACCATTTATTAATATGGGGAGAGTCTGGTGTTGTCTACTTACCTTTCTGTCCTCTCCTGTCCTTCTTGGAAGGTCCTTCCGTTACTGCAGAGGTTTCTTGGGCTTTTGTGATAGACTCAGGGGAAGGAGGAAGGGGAGAGGGGCTCGGGACGGGGGCAGCGTTGATGGGAGGGCCATAGTGGAGGCTACTGGAGTTTTCTAGATATTTGGAAAAGAGGAGTAGCTGAGAAGCTGCAGCGTGTGAGCAAAGATGATGTGAAGGAAAAGGGAGAATTTAAGAAGTGCTGCCTGGACCATGTGCCCCGTTATGAGTGTACTTATGCCTGTGTGAGTAAATGAACCCATGTGGAGATGCCTTCGTGTTGAAATGACTTTGGTTGCCAGATCACGTTCATTTGACCACAGTGTCACTCCGAGACTGGACCACTTGGGACAGGGCTTCACCAGGGTGATAGACACTGGCCGGTCGGTTGACTCAAGTGATTTTTGTTAGATCGTTATTTGGTTTGAATGAAGCAAGTTTAACCGCTGGAACACTTTTAACATACAGAAACAGAAATATTAAAAGATGAATAAAACTCAGTAAAACTTTGGTATTTGAACAGCTTTCCAACCTTCTGTTAAATGGAATAGTCACCTCTCCTCTTCCTGCCAGCTCCCTGAGACACACCCATCTTGTTCATGGGGTGTGGGAGGAGCTCCAGGGCCATTGCTTGGCCCCCAGTAGACCTTCAATATGTATTTGTTGAATGAAGGTAGGAATCGGTGGAAAGTTGGGTTCTCAATGGCCAAGATTCCTTGACAATTTATGGTAGAAAAAAGCCTATCCTGTTTCCACCCCAGGGTCTCTGAACACACGTTTTCAGAGTAGCTCAGATCTGAAATCTGGTCTTGTGGGCCAGAGGCTCTGGAGACTTCCTCCCCTCTCCAGTGCTTGCCATGGCTCTTGACTCTGTCTTTACAAAGCAATAAGACCACATTTATTATAATGTTGGTCACACTGAGGCAAGTAATAGAATTTGAGAGGTAGATATGGAATCATTTCATTTGAAGATTTTTAGCTTCACATTTTTCAAATGGCCATTTGGCTTTGTATAGACACAATGAAAGAATTACGACCTTTGGCCAACTTTACTGAACAAGGCAATAAAATATAGTTGAAGTATATAGTGCCTTTTGATTTTTTTTGAGGGTGGGGGTGTCATTATAGCTTGAATTATTCTATTTCATCGACATGGACAGGAGCATTCTACAGAGACGGAGGAGTCCTTTGTATCAGCCTATGAGCCTTCTGGAGGGGAAAGATAAGCTGTCTCGGGAATGTTCATCTGCTTAAATATTCCTGAGAAAAGGAATTTCACATCTGCTTAGTTGAGTCCCTTAGCTTCTCTGAGACTCAATCTTCCCTGTAAAACATGGACAAGACATTACCTGTTCTGCCTTCTTTATGTCATAATTGTGTGAACCAGTTAGGAAAATATATCTTAAAGTACTTTCCAGACTTTGAAGTGGCATATAAATCTATCTCATGTTCTATTAGCTTAAAGTGACCCTACCTTGGATGCCTGGAATATACATCATAGACGGCCATATGAAAAGATAAATCTTAATATTTGTCTTAAGAGTCAATAATGAAACATTTGTCAGCCACATAATTATTATTTACCTACAATTGCAGATTACTTTATGAGGATAATGACTTGGGTAATTGCTTTGTCATAGCAAGATATCCACACACTTATAGCCAACCGTGTAAATGATAGCTTTTTAATCTCACAATTACAGAGCAGTGTGAAGGCTACCGAAGAGGTTGCGATATAATTGCTAATTGCCAAGCAGCGCACTGGGACTTTATTTATTTCCCATCGTGACAGTTTAACGGCGGGATGCAAAGCAAGTGGTGTAATTTGGGAATGGTTTGCATATGTCTAAGGCGAAGACTTAGCCCCAGACTTTTCAGAGTTGCGTTGTTTTAGTTCGTGTTTTAACATGCCACTACCCAACTGGAGAGGCAAACATATAAATCGGAAGGCTTGCCTTCCACTCTTGCAAGTAACGACCTAAGATGGCAGGTAGCGTGGCCTGGATGTTACCTCCTGAATCAGTGCCAGCTTCAACGAAGGTCCTCAGGGAGGGGTCAGCCTGGAGGTCACACCCCTAATGAAGATTGTTTAGATCAATACAGGAAAGGGGTCATTGACTCACATTCAGTCCAATAGGTATCGATTCAGCTCTTTGTAAGAGGAGGACAGCACTGGAGTGGGGTTCTTAGAGTTGAGATCCTGGCTCCACTATTTCTGAGCCATGTGACCAGGACCAGTTAACTTCTCCTCTCTGAGCTTTAGTTTCCTCTTCTGTAAAATGGGAATGATAAGAAGAGAATATTTATGGGGGTTGTTGGGAGCAGATTAAATGACATGATACAGGGTAGGTACTTAGAGCAGCACCTGGCACAGCGGCAGGAGGCTGGCCACATTGGCACTGGCGTACATCCGGGGTGACCCCACGCCCATGCCTTCCAACACTAATTCCTTATGACTTTGTTTCATGGAACATCGCCCACCTCACAGGGAGTCCTTACATGTCCAACTTGTTGACAAGTTATATTAAACTACCCTATCAGCTTAAAGCATCCTGCCTCAGGGACTGGAACATGACCCCAAGGATCAGTCACCTGCATTATGTGGGGAGACTTTGCATCTGGGCTTCCCTGATGCTCAAGTGACACTCCCCGAAATACTTTACTTTTTAAGGCTCATGAATCTGATTTAGCTGATAGGGTCTTTGTGTGAACTCTCAGTCTTCCAGTTTGGTCTGCATGGGCACCAGCCAGCTCTTACTCAGAAAACCTCTGCCCATGAGCACTTACACTTACACTTACACTTGAAGTCCCTGCCTTCTTCCTTCAGGGACACGCCCCTCTGTTTGCCAGGGTTCAAGTGAATTCCAGCCTTGCCTGGAGCTGCTTTCTGTCCACCCAACCTTCAGGTTCACGACTCATCCCCAAACCCACACGGATTATGTTCACCAGTGACTTCACCAGCCACTCAGGCAGATTTGCACAAATCAGACCTCCACCTCGATGCTCAGAGCTTGACCTTCTCGGCCCCGTTCTGCATTTTAGAGTCCCAGCCCAAGATGACAGCTTTCCTTGGAGAAGGCCAACATGCCCAAATGTGCCTACCCCAAAGCCTTCCAATGTGTCTTCCTTGTGGCCAGACAGTTCTGACCTTCTAAGAACCACAAGTCTCCCATAGGAGTGGGGAAGGCAGGAGATTTCAGAATTCTTCCCTTAGGAACAGTCCTGGGAAACTCTCAAGGGAAATTGTGCTGCAGAGTTGACATTTACGTTCAAATTCAGATTTCTACTTCTCCTAAAACCCTAGTCTCAAGAGATTTGGATCCATAGAAAAGAGAGACTTGGACAGAGGAAAACATAAGTGCTTCTGATTGAAAAGACGAATGACCTGGTTCCAGGTGAAAGCCTTTCCCAGGTAGCAGCTCTGTGTCAATGTGTCTCTTTTGTGAAGTATTTTCTGACCCATTTTCGTGACTGTGAATAGAAGCTTCCCCACGATTTTGCCCTTTCACAGTTCTGGAGAACACGACGTCTCGCTCTACGCAAATGGAAGTGGTGTGTTCTAAATGCTCATCTTTTCAGCATAAATCCACGGGGAATGACTGCACTAGGCTCATCTTTTTAGGAACATCAAAGCCAAGTGCAGAGAAAACGTACTAATAAAGCAGAAAAGGTCAAAGGGTATAAGTGCACAATTTTAATATTGGGAGAATGAGCAATTTTCCTTTTTTTTGATATGAAAAAATGAAAGACCTTATATTCTAGATAGGAGTCCTGAACTCTCTTTGCTAAGAGATGATCACTTTTTCACCAAGCTTATTTGCATTTACTCCAGAAGTTCCACGCACTGGGGCCTGACCATCCTCTGGTCTATTGTTCCGTGTGTCTGGTAGGGAGGAGGGTCTGTTGGCAGCACCTCCAGATGCAGACCCAGGTCCCGGGTCTGAATTCCTGGCCCTCCACTTTCACGTGGCCTTGGGCAAAGTTGTCGATATTCTTAGCCTCAGTCTCCCCATCTATGAAATGGGCAGAGTAATAGCTGCCTTGCAGTGACATTGTGGAATGTGTGTAAAGGCACAGGACAGAAGCTGAGGACATGGAGATGTCTCTCTCATCTTCCTCTTTTCTTTTCTCCCCCACACTTTCCTTCTTTCCTTCATTTTTTGAAGAGTTTTTTCTAGAGGGTGTGCGGGGAGACAGTGGGATTATTTGAAGACCTGGGGTAACAGGAAAGCTGGAGTGTGTTTTCAGACCTCACTGAACAATGTTTCTCAAAGTGTGGTCTGGGGACACCCCCATCAGAGGCGTCTGAGGGGCTCGTGTCAAATGCAGGGTTCTGAAACCCATGACAAACCTGCCCAATCAGAAGCTCGGGGGCCAGGCCCTGGGAATCTGTGTGCTAACGAGCACCAGGGGTACCAGACACTGCTCAGTGACTGCAAATGGCCATCGCCCTTCTTTCTTCTCACCTAATCCTGTTTTGTTCAGGGGTCCACCCCTCCCTGACGAAACTCAGGGGCAAATCCTGATTGGTCTGAACAGATCAAGGAGCCCCTCATCTCCCTGCCAGTGACAGGTTTAGCAGAGGGCAGGAGCCCAGTATTGACCAAGGAGATGTGCCAGGACAGGTGCTGACGGAAGGGTTTCTTTGTTCCTTGAAACGCTCCTCTCTCCTTCCACTAAATGCTGTTGTGTCTGTGTGATGCCTGGAACTGGGGTGGCCGTCTTGTAACCCAGGGACTAGCCAAGGGCAAATTTCAAAGTGTTCTCACTGATATATCAAATGGGAGGGAGTTTGTGGGGGGAGGCAATTTAAAAAATTGAGGTGTAATTCACATAACGTAAAATTCACTACTTGAAAGTATACCATTTAGTGATCTTTTTTAGTATGTTCCCAGTGTTGGGCAACCATCACCACTAATGCCAGAACATTCCTCTCACCCCGCAAAGCAACCCGTACCTATTACAGTCCCTCTCAATTCCCCCTTTCCCCAGCAACGGGAAACAACTACGCTACTTTTGTGAATTTGCCTATTCTGGACATTTCTGAGGAATGGCATCATTCAGTATGTGGTCCCTTGGTCTGACTTCTTTCCCTCAGCATAATGTTTTCAAGGTTCATCTGCATTGTAACATTGACGTGTCAACACTTCATTCCTTTTCATGGGTGAATAATATTCCCTCATATGGATATACCACATTTTATCCATTTATAAGTCGGTAGACATCTGGTTTGTTTCCACTTTTTGGCTACCATGAATGATGCTGCTGTGAACCTTCATGTACAAGTTTTTGTGAGGACAAACGTTTTCAGATCTCTTGGGTATGTACATCAGGTGGTTCTTACACTTCTTAAAATTTGAGCAGTATGGCAGAGGGTCAGAAATAGACTCTGGAGTTTGACCTCCTGGGCTCAATTCCTGGCTCTAGCAACCTAGTCTGGGGACACTGGGCAGGTCCATCCTGCCTCGACCCTCCTGTCAGATGGTGATGGTAACTGTATTGTCTCCACGGGATCACGGCAGGGATTAAATGAGTTAATCCATTAACACGTCTTTGAACTCTACACAGTTAGTGCCCCCAGAATGTTAGCTGTTAATATCATACCCCCACGCCAGAAGGAACACACTGCAGACTCTCCTGCTAAATTTATTCTTACCTGTCTCTGGGGAGCTGAGGTGGGAGTTAGAAATCCCTCTCTGAAAACACCAGCATCCCCTCCTCCAGCCCTTCAGTGATACACTGGCCAAACTGGTCGGGAAAAAAAACTGGGCAAATAAGAGTGGGCAGTAACACCGCCTTCTCAATTCTTTTACTTCCTTCACTTTGGGCTAATTATTGAAAACGCAAGCTTTTTCTTTCTGTACAAAACACAAGCCCAATCTGCTTCACAGTTTTGTGGCTAAAACTTTTGCCCGGTTTTGGCTCTTCTTTGGGTCATCACCTCTCATCAGAAGGCACATTTCCCTGGACTCCTTGCTGCGTATATACCTCGATACATTTTAGCTTCTCTTGTTCAAAGGTCAGTGTTTTCAAGTCAGACTAGTGATGGCGTGGTTCTCGCAGCCCATCCAGATGCCGACCAGCACGAGGACGGATCTGCCCTTAATGCCTTGCCTTAGTCACGGCTTCAAGTGAGAAATATAAGACAAGACATGGCCTTGGGAGAGGGTTGCCGTCCTCCATTTTGAGCTCTCCTCAAATGTCATAATTAATGTGTTATAATTAATAACTCGCGCTGCCCCAGCCTGAGCTGGGATGCACATCCTGGTCCCACGGGGCACATGTATCTTGGCAGAGCTACAGTTCCTGGGCCTGTAGTTCAAGACTCTTTAGTGTTACAGGCCCTCCTTGCCGGGCCTGGAACTCCGAGGCAGGTAGAGGATTTGATGTAGCCGCGTTGGGGTCTGGACCTGAGACACCTCCTAGCCCTCACTCACCTTTGTGAACACCCTGCTCTTGGAGTCTTGGTGGCATCCCAACAAGAGGACCCCGGACCTCATTTCCCAGCTCTGGGTCCACGTCTGTACGTTTCTACAGGTAATGTAGGGTCGTAGCTAAGAAGCCAGGCCCTGGAGTCAGACGATGTGGATGCAGGGCCTGCCTCCATTGCTTTTCGCCGTGTGATCTAGGGCAAATGCCTTCACCTCTCTGAGCCTTAGTGGCCTCATCCGTGAAAGAGAAGGGAAAACAGCATCCTCCTTACCTTGTTGTTTTGTGGGTCAAATAAGACGAAACAAAGTGCTTTGCAGAGTCTCTAGGCCAATTCTCAACAAAGATGAGCTGCTGACACCATCACCCTGGCGCCGCCGGTCTGCCCTCCCCGAACTCGCCGTCCCCATCCTTCGGACCTGCTCCTTCTCCTGTTTTCTCTCGATAAGCAGCAGCAAAGATCCTCTGCCCCAGCAGAGAGCTGACTCCTGTCCCCTATTCCTCCTTGTCCCTCACACACTGGGGACCAGGCCCTCTGTCCCCTTCAGGCCCTGCCCGCATCTGTCCTTCCTGCCTCCTCTGGCTTTCAGCCCCCTCGTCCCTCCTCGCGAGGAGTCCTCGCTGGGCTCCGGCCTGAATGCTCGCCGCCTCACACTTTGTCTCACTGCTGCCAGGACTGTCTTTCTACACCACAGCTCTCAGTGCTTCCCACTTGCTCAGAGAACCTCGTGGTGATCTCTGGAAACAGGCCCGGGCCTTCCCAACCTGACCCAGACTACGGTCCGGTCTCCTGGCAACCTCTCTCCCACACGCCAAAGGAGACCTGCACGGCTCTGGGCGCGCTCAGGCCCCCCGTGTGTGTTCACGCGGCCCGCAGCCCTGAACGCCCCTCCTGCCCAGCCGGGGCTCAGGGCGGCTCTGCCCAGACCTCGGCCGGACCTTTCCTTTTGACCCTCTTGTCCGGCAGAAGCAAGTGCCACCCAGCCCTTCGTGCTCCCGTTGCTGTGTCCTCTGGCTATCAGCACCTCTGTCTCTCTCTGCTGCCCAAGCATCTCCACTGAGGTCCCCGGCGATGTCTCAGCATCCCTGAGGGCTGGGCCTGCGCTGATGGCACCAAGTCCAGGCGCCCGCCCACGCCCCAGGCTGAGCAACTTGGCCAGGATCTATTTGGCTTACTGGGGTCCCGCTTATGATTCATTAAAAAAAATAAAGATGCTCTGCTGCTGACGAAGCAGTTCTAGAATCCACAGTGGTGGTCACTAGAGAACCAGGAACGAGCCTCCCACTAGGAGATATTCAACAGGTAGGAATGGAAGTGAAATTTAATTTCTCAAACCTGGATGCCACATGTGAGCGTGTTTTCTGTGGCTGGGAGGGGGCTCCTTGGTCCCCAGGACGGAGAAGGAGAGAACTGGCAAGGCTTGGGGGATGGAGGGGCAGCCTTGGCCCGAAGGTGGACAAGAGTGTAGGAGGCAGGAAGGGCGTTGAAGGGTGCAGCCAGTTCTGGGCAAATCTTGATAAGGGTCTGACCTCGGACGGGGTTGGCCGCCCTGAGCTTGTGCTCAAACCATCGGGGCCTCAAGTTACCAGCGCTGATCAGCCCGAGTCTATAGTTCGTAAAAAACAATGATAGGGTTGCTTGACTCTTGCCCGGGCTGTGGAATCCAATGCTCGTTACAACCCTTTTTCGCTTCCAGGCCTGGAATGAAACGTCGAGCTGCTGACGGCTTCTTGCAAATTCCACGGTGTGTTTTGTTTAAGGGGGAGAAATGCATCCAGCTCTTCCTATGGGCTTTCCTTGCTCTGTCAGCCACACAATAAATTAGACGGGTCAAACGTTGTAGATTTAATCTCACTGTGAACTGAAAACATAGTAGCTCCCCCGGCCATCGGAGAATCCGCGAGCGCTCGGTGACCCCCCAGTGAACCAGAGGGGCCCCGGCGGCCAGCAGGTGCAGCTGGAGGGCCTCAATGTGACATTCACCGCGATTCTTTGTGTCCTTCTGAGAACTGCGGGGGAGCGCTTGGAACTGAATCCTCCAGGGCATTCCCTCACCGTCTCACAATTACCTGTGCCAGGCAGAAAAAAAGGAGAAATCGAGAGAGAGGGGAGCCGCGGGAGGAGGGAGAAAGGGGCCGATTCTCTGCGGCGCTGGGGAGGCCACGGCGGTTCCAGGGAAAGACCGGCTTTAGCACAGGAGCCAACGGGGTAGGAAAGGGGCGACAGAAACCGTGTTTGGTAGAAACAAATTGCTCTCCACTTCCCGGTGACACGGAGAGCCCTGCGTGGTCCTCGGGGGTCGGAGATCGGAGAGAGACTGCGGGTCCGGGCAGGGGTGGCACCGGCTGGGCGCAGAGGCCGGGCGAGTCTGGTGGCTTCGGGACCTGCTGCAGGGCACTTGCCTGCTGGCTGCTCCCGGGATAGATTCCCTGCGGCGATTTGGAGCACTGGCGGGGGAGCCGGCACCCTGAGCCAGCTGTTGGGTGGGATAGGGCTGGTGGGGGGGAGCCGGGGTGCTGAGGGCTCCCCTCCCCTCTCTGCACAGCCTCTCACAGGTGACCCTTGCAAGGCGCCGACCTCGGCACAAGTATCCGCGGAGGCTGGCATTTGGAAAGGTCGCTGGGCAACTCAGAGCCCGGTAACGAGCTGACCTCCGCTGGGTTTTGATTCTACTCAGACAAGTCTCCTTCTCCACGGGAAGAGGAGGCAGTGGCAGGTGAAGTCCGTTTGCACCACAGCAAAGGCCAGGGCGCTAGAGGCTCCAGGTCCAAGTGTGCGAGGACTCTCGGCGGTGCGGTGGGGGGCCCAGGGTCTGCAGCAGTCAAGATCGAGAGAGAGAGGACTGACTACCTTACAGATACCCTTTAGGGAGGCCCGAGCCCCTCTTCCACTCCTGCCTGGGATTCACCATCCGCGCGGCTGCATGAGCGCTGATGCCCGGGTATCCACCACGCCGGAAATTCCGCAGGTGGTGGGAGATTGGACAAGCAGAGAGAGAAGGGCACGGGGCGGCCGGTCTCACCTGCCTGGCCTCTCCAACCAGGTGGTACTTAGAAAGTCAGACCCCAGGCCTAACCCTAGTTTGTGGTCACTGGAGAGACAAAGAATCATATTTTTAAAGGATTTCCCAGACGGATGGGGGAAACCATCTTCCGTCGTCCAGTGGAGGGCAGCCCCATTGCCATTTGTGTGAGCCCAGAGGGAAGGAGAGGAAGAGGGTCCACGTCTAGGGCAAGAGGAGCCCTCTTGGGGGACAGGGGGTGGGAGCCAGGACAGAGGCTCATTCCCCCGGAGCTTGGAGCGCTCACAGAGGGTCAGGCATTGCTCCAGGGTCTGGGAATCCTGAGGCGAATGGGACCTGCTCTGGCCTTAGACGGGCTCCTGGGCAGCTAGTGGCACCCACAGCCTTGGAGTGTTTGGGGCAAAGTCCCTGAGACTCTCTCTCCCCGTGAACCTCCCTCCCAGCCAGAGGCCAGCCGGGGAGCCCGGGTGGGTGAGTCACCCAGTACAGAGGCTGATCCATCTACGCCCCAGCCAGAGGCCCTAGGTGCAGGGAGCACTGTCCTGGGAGCCAGGGGCTGGGCTGAGCCCCCCACTAGCCATCTGGGCAAATCCCTTATCAAGGCTGAGCCCAGTTTCCTCCTCTGGGCCGTGGTGCAGAGCCCTTAGGGGCACTGACCCTGACACCTGAGTTAGTCTGAACTCTGTGGCCACTGGGCCACCTCCTCAGGCCTCCCCCAAACCCCGAGGCAGCCCTGAGGGCGATTAAGCTGTTCTACCACCCGGGGCCACAGGTTGAAACCCAGAAAGGGTGGGGAGACCCGAGGTTCCCACCTTCGCCTCTTCTCTGCGGCATCATAAGAGCGCTAGGGGGATGTGTTTCCCAAGGGCCTCTCCCCTCCCAGATTCCAATGGCACCCTCTGAAAACTCCTCCGACCCAGGGGAAAGATGCCCCCAAGGTGGGCGGGGAGGCGCATTCAGATGAGGCCCCGCTCAGGCCCCGGACAGTCCTCGGCAGCTGCTGGGCAGCACATCCCGAGCCTCTCTGGGCGGAGAGGGAAGGCTCTGTGGCTCCCGTTCACCTGGAGAATCCCCGGGATCCCGTGTTTTCCGGGGCTGGGTCGGGGTCAGAGTGTAGGCGCTGAGAAGGCAGCAGCCTTGACTCGCTCCCTGCCCCCCGCCCCCCGCCCGGCGCCTGGCGCGCAATAGGTGCGCAGACAATGTTTGCTGACTCAGAAGGTGACCTGACACTCTGCTCCCTCCTCGACGTGAGGGAGGCATGATAAGGTGGTGCTGAGGACTGGTCCTCTCCCCCGACGCATGCAGATGCTGAGGAAGAGGCCTTCCCTCCCTGCCTAGGGGCTGGTCATTCATGAGGCAGAGCTTCACCCAGGCCTGGAGACCCCACAAAGCCTCCACCTTCTTTGTCGGGCTTTTCCTCCTGCCTCTGACCCCTGAAGGTCCACACTCCTTTTTCCAGGCACAGCCCTAGCCATAGAGACAGAGTCGCTGTCTAAGGACCCACCAACTTTCCCCGCGGGCACTTCATTTGAAAGGGGTCCCGGGGTCGTAGCTAGAGTTTCCACGGTGCATTCCCTTCATCCTCTCCAAGCCCACCCCTGCACCTTGGTACTGCTCAGGTATAGTGGAGACCATTAATTTGTGAATGCCTTGGTTCCCTGGCTACAGGTAATGCCAAGGTCAGGTAGCATCTGATCAGTCCCACCTGAGATGTTTGGGAGAATTGCTTTGAAGGCCCAGGGAGTGAGAAGAACCATCTGCCTGGAGGCGTGAAGAAAGATTTCACGGACACACTGGAGAAGAGCCCTGCAGGACAGGGGTGGTCAGCAGGTGCAGATGGAGGAAAGGACAGTTGTGTGGAGGGTACAGCATGAGAACGGCTTGTGTTCACGGAATATCTAGTTGTTCCACTTGGGTGCAGAGCCAAAGGTGCAGAGAGATGTTGGCCTGACCGGCTTGGTGTTGAACTTCTCGCATGTGACAGGCCTGAAGCAGGTTCAGAATGAGTAATAACAGCACGATGCTGTGACGGTACGGCAGGTAAGGATGGAAGGGGGTCTGGGCGCGTGTTGTGGTGGCTTCAATGTCAAGGTCAGAAGCTGGCCCCTCCTAACTCCCCTCGGCAGTGGGAAGCCACCTGAGATTTCTGATCCTGATCTGCGTTCCGCTTTAGGAAAATCATCAAAAGTGGGTGTTCTGTCTCTTTTGGTCGATTGGAAATTCTTTGTGGGGAGAACTCAGTTGACATGACGCCACCCGCGATTCGTAGCTATTGGGCTTCAGTAAGGTTTTCTCTTCAATAATGACTCCTTCAGCATCTTGGAATTTATTCAATAGAATGTGTCAAGACGTGACCTCCAACCCCTTCACCCCAGCACAGATCTGAGGTGAAGCAAGGCTGTGAGATCTCTTCTAAGGAATGGTGTAGACCAGAGCTCAGCCATTTTTCTGTAAAGGCTGGATAAGAAATATTTTCAGCTCTGTGAGCCATACAGTAACTACTCAACTCTGCCATGAAAATATGAAAGCACATCGTGTAAATGATGAGTGTAGCTGCTCTTCCAACAAAACTTTATCAAAAGAGCTGGTCGTCTGGATTTGGCCCACATATCATAGTTTGCTGACTGCTGGTGTCAGCCGTAGAATGGCTCGGGACCCAACCCTCCTTCCAGGCCACCATGCTTCGTGGCTTTCACACGGGGCTCTCACTGGAGAGGAAAACCTGCTTCGGTCTGGCTGCCCAGATTCAGAGCAGGGACTTCCGCTGGCTTCCTCTGTCACCAGAGATGGTGTCAGACCCGCTATGTCTGTCTTGACAGCCGTGTCGTCTTGGCCAAGTGCACACACCGATGGAGGCGGATAACGTAAAGCTGAAACATGCCTGAAGACGTTGGCTGTAAGGGTGCGTGTAAGCGGGCCCCGAGATCCCATCACACGCCCAGCACCTCCTTGGCCACACTCCTCATCATTTCACAAAAGGCCACCTGTCAGAAATTCCTCTAATGGCCGCTGTTGACATTGCTGTCACTCTGTTGCTGAGTTTCCATCACGGATATGATGAGCAGTTTAAAACGTGCTTAGAAATGCTGTCAGCCATCCTTTTGAGAAAAGCCTGCTGGGACCCGATTCGGCAGGGCTTGTAGCCGAAGCAGCTCTTTCCTTGATGACACATAGTAAGTGGCAGGTAATCCGCGTCTTAATCTCCTTGCTGCCCCTAGAGGCTTATGGTAACCGATACCCCTGAGAATGCCACAGAGTCTGATAGAGTTACCTTGAAAGGCCAGTGCTTCTTCCTGCTCCTTTCCTAATGGAATGTATTCAGATAAAGGCACCTTGAAGTTGGCCACTGTCTCCTGAGATGTTGCTCTGAAGGGAAAATGTGATTTCCCCTAAGCTGTGCCTGATATGACTTCGTGATTTTCCCTGAAGCGTTTCACCAGATGCAGCCACGCCGGGGTCACAGTACACCTGGGGGAGGGGCGGGGCGAATCCTGGGGGCTAACCTGCTTTCTATTGTGGCTTTGGTCTTTGAGTGCACGGTCAGAGCAATTCTGACTCCTGGGGAAATTTCATTATCAAAATTCTTACTTCTCCCACCACAGTTAAGAACTGCTCTATTGCCACACTGCTGCTGACCCAAAGGGATAAGTAACCCGTTGGGATTGGAAGGCGTCTGGAACACACTGAGGCTGAAGGGCTGGCCTTGCTCATCTGCACGCTTGTCCCCGCATCCTGGTCCCTCTAGCTGGGGACGTGGAAGGCGGTTGGCCCATCTGTAAAACGGGGCAGCTCCGTGAAAAGACCACTCAGGTTTAGAGTTGCCAGATGTAGCAAATAAAAACAGCAGACACCAAGTCAAACCCGAACTTCAGATAAACAACGAAGAATTTTTTAACCTCTGTTTGCCCCGTGCAACATCTGGGACGCACTTACATTAAAAAATTTTCTGGTGTTTATCTGCAATTCAAATTTAACTGGGTATCCTGTATTTTACCCCTCACCCCTCCTCATGTCCCTCCCACCTCAAGTAGTTTCTGAATCTTTACTATGAGATACGTGATTTTGCTTTTGATATCCATGGCTTTAGGTAGCCGTAAGCAAAGGGTAAGTGTGAAACGTCTAGATTAGTCTGGAAAGCTAATCCCTTTCCAGACTAATCTAGACATTTGTACTCATGCTTTGTTTTTTGAATTCTTGAATTTTATCTATTTTTTTTACGCAGCAGGTTCTTATTAGTCATCTATTTTATACACATCAGTGTGTACATGTTAATCTCCATCTCCCCATCCATCACACACCCCCCCCCCGCCACTTTCCCCCCTTGGTGTCCATACGTTTGTTCTCGTGCTGTTTTTGAGACGCTGGATTGTGACTGTATCTCCCAGTGCCTAGTGGAGTCCCCGGTGCCAAGTAGACGTGCAGTGAGCGCTGGTTTGATGAAGGAATGGTCACCAACTCAATGTGCTTCGCACCTTTCAACCTCTGTTTGACCTACACGTAGCCCATGGCACCGTCTAACGGGACGGCCAGGTCTTCCCACACACTCCCCTTCCCTTCCAGATCACTCTGCCTTTGCCTGAATGGCCCACTGCCCTCAGACAGAGGCAGCCTCGCCCGGTGGGCAAAATCACGAGCGCTGGAGCCAGACTGCCTGGAGTTGAGTCTCGCTTCTACCACCGTGTGTCTTTGGGTCATTTACTTTAACGCTCTGTGCCTCAGTTTTCTCATCTATGAAATGGAGGTAACAATAAAACCTAGTAAGGCTGTTTTGAGGAACAGAAGTGCTAATACGTGTATGGCATTTAGAAGGCAGAGCATGACATGTAATAAGAGTTCTTTTTAAAAAATCTTTGTAAATTAATTTTTATTTTTATACAATTTGTAAAGGTTACTTTCCGTTTACAGTTATTACAAAGTATTGGCTCTGTTCCCCACGTTGTACAATACACCCCTGAACCTGTCTTACATCCAGTAGTTTGTGTCTCCCAATCCCCCACCCAAATCTTGCCCCTCCCCCTCTCCCTCTCCCTACTGGTAACCACTGATTTGTTCTCTATACCTGTGAGTCTGCTTCTTTTATGTTATATTCACTAGTTTGTTGTATTTTTTAGATTCCACATATAAGCCATATCGTACAGTATTTATCTTTCTCTGTCTGACATATTTCACTTAGCATAATGCTCTCCAAGTCCGTCTACGTTACTGCAGATGGCAAAAGTAATATGGGTTCTTATTCTATTCCATCTACAAATCCTAATCCCAACCATCCTACAAGGGCCACCTCCTCCATGAAGTACTCCCGATTGTCCTCTTCCCTACCCCTCAGGTGGAAGCAGGCTCTCCCCTTGGCTACATTTCTTGTATCCACCTGCCCAGTCCTTTGGGATTAAAATGAACCGTGGTCTTTTCCCCCCTCGCCTACATTCTTTGTGGGAAGGACCAACTCTACCGCCCTGGGGTGTCTGAGAAGTTAGGGTATGGTATTGTTATTCTAGGAAGTGTTTGTATCTGGTGCTCTCACAAAATAGCTGGGAGATCTGTGAAGGTGAAAAGGAGGATCCCGTTTAGAATAAGACAGAAGGGTGTCCATTCCATTTGTCGCAAAGGCACACAGCTTGGTGTGGTAGAAAGGGCAGGGGATCGGGGCCCAACAGATGCAGCTGGAAATCCGCTCTATCTCTTCATAGCTTAAGACCTTCAGAACCTTCTACTTCCTCATATGTGAAAGGGGTGTAAGGGTGCTTCCTCTTGGGGATGGGGTGGGGGGGAAAACACCTACGAAGGGTTTAGCACAAAGAGGTGCTGCACTAAGATGCCTTGTTGGGCTGGGTGAAGCACTGTTGCAAGTTCAGCTGATACCGGGTCTGGGCGCTTCCCCAAACGCCCTGCTTGTGTCCGGGCATAGACAAGAGGCTGGGACGGCAGCGCAGCGTCCTGACTGCATTATCCAAAGGGCAAGGGAATGTGTAAAACCCCATCCGACACCCAGCAAAAGAGGAGGAAAATCTGCTCAGGTAGAGCAGTGGAGAGCAGTTAACATCTCCAAGTTGCTGTCTGCTTTGCCCACGCAGACACCGACGAGGGGGCTGAGAGCACTGCATCTGGCAAATTCTCTCTCCCACCTCGCTCCTCCCATGGTTCGGAGCCTGATACATGGTGCACACGTTCCCTGCACCACCGGCTACTCAACCCAAGGGTCAAGGTCATTCTGAGCTGCAGTGGTTTGAGCGAGTAAAGATTTTTATAAAAACTCACTGTCTTGATTTCCGTTCAAGTACTTTAAAGTTCACATATTTCTTATTTGATCTTTGCTGGCTGTAGTCATTTCATCCACAATCAGCCTGGATTGGTTCTGCTTATTCAGAGCCCATCAATTACAGGGGACGGGACTGGAGCACACACCGCCCATGCCTTCTTCGCCCCAGGCTAGCCAATTCATCTGACGTTTAATAAGGAGTTTTAGATTCTGCAGCTTTATCAGAAGAGCGCAGTGCAATTGCGGGTGAGCCAGTGAATCCCAAATAAGTGGGCCGCACAGGAATCGCTTCCTTTCAACACAGGCTTTGTCATGCAACACAGCTCTGGGTGTCAAGACATTCTATCGTCCTGCCTTTGCTCTTGTTGTGCCTTCTTCCTTTCCCTAAAACGGTTTAAAGGTTGGTTTAAAATCGTTTCAGTGTTAAGAGATCGTGGAGAGAATTCCAAATCCACCTTTGCCACAAACAGAAACTCTGCAACTGCAAACAAGGATCGGGAAGCTCCGTTGCTTGAAGAAAGCTCAAGTTAGCAAAGAAGGACTGAATGTCGTTCTGTGCCAGCCAGGGTGCCAGGCGTGGTGTAATGAAGTCGAGGTCCCTGCCCTGAACGGGTGCACGGTGTGGTGGGCGAGCAGACGAGGACATAAATAACTCATATCCCAGGCCGGCTGAGCTGTGCGCTCTAACAGAGGTAAAAACAAAGCATCGTGGGCGTGCTGGGGGCAGGCGAGAGATTAATATTCTCCCTGATCTGAGCCTTTTGGGTGGGGCTCAGCCAATGGGGGCATATCGACACGTTTGACTACATAAGGAACTCTGATGTTTTCTTAAGCTTCCTCTGAATATCAAGACAAATAAATGTATTTAATCTATTTCTCCCCTGTTATGGTCAGTTCGATTCTCTTCGGCGTATTGTGTATGTTTATCTGCCTAGCTTGGGTTTCCATCATGAATGCTCTTTAGGACGAAAGTGTCACTCAACATTAGAATACCGGTTGGGAGGGCATTTCGGTAGGAAGACACGAGTTCGCAGCCAGTCCACGCTAGTTTCTGAGTTTTCCTTCCCGAGGATTTTCAGGATCATTTCAGGTCTTTGGATTTACAAGTCCAATAGCTGTCTCGACAGCCAGATATGAGAGCCACCCTCACTCATGTTGGTTATGTATTTTCCTAAGAAATAGAATTTTACAGTTTCCTCTGATGTTCCTATTATTACGTTCTGCCTCCGTAGCACCAGGCGGGTTCCTGCAACTTTGGTCCCAGAGTATTGCCATCGGTCTCCTAGGGGGCTGGTGAGAGACTCAGCTTCCCAGCCACCGCCGCTGAGATTCTAGTTAGCACGGCCGAGATGGAGCCCGTGAACGCTCAACGTAATGGAAGCCCACGTGATTCCCATGCCTATGAAAAGCGGGGGGACCGAGCCCCGAGCATTATCCCTCAACAGCCTCGTCCAGCCCCAGGCTTGGTGCTGACTCCTGCCGAGACCACCCCACTGAGCATCAGATCACAGGATGCAGCTGCTGCCTCCCCAGCCCCCTCCGAGGACCCAGAGGACCCACCCCACCGTGTCTGATGGCGAGCTCAGCATCTCCCCCCTAACCCTGTTCTCCCCCTGTGCTCTCCTATGAGCGGGCATCACCCGTGACAGATTCCCCTTTCTCTGTGCCCTTGCATATCCATTAGCTACGAAATCCCGAGACTCCATCTCAGAAAGAGTCTCCGTTCCGTCTGTTCAGCTATCGGTGGCACTTCCCTAGACCAGCCGTCCCCACCTCTCACCTCAGCTGGTGAGAGCTTGCCCCAGTTCTTGCTCTACTTAATTCATTCTCTACATTAAAGGCAAAGGGATTTTTTTTCCTAAATGGTCCATCTGACCTTGCTGATTGTTTCAGAGCCTCGGGCGGCTCCCCATCGCCCTCGGGATGCAGCGCGCCCGCCTCTCCGTGGCGGCTTGGCAGGCCCTTCCCTCCCTCCCCTTCGCCTGCTTTCTGTCTCCTCCCGCCCTGGGCTTCTCCCCACCTTCCTGATCCAGGCACACTGGGCTTCTTCCAGGATGTCAGCCCGCTGAGCTCACACCTCCAGGCCTGCCGTCCCCTCTGCCTAGAACACTGCCCCCTGCTTCACCTGCGCGGGAGACACTCCTCCTCACTTATGTCCCGACTTGGCCATCACGTCCTCTGAGAAGTGGTTCCCCACCTCCCTAGGTCAGCTCCTCTGACTCTACTGTTACCGCACTGGACCCTACAAAGGCAGGGCCCCATCGGTCTGGATCTCTGTTATGCAACCAGTGCTTGGCACCAGTGCTGGCACAGAGGTGGAACCATAAAAATTTTTAAAAAAATTTTTATTGGAGTAGAGTTGATTTACAATGTTGTGTTCATTTCAGGTGTACAGCAAAGTGAATCAGTTATAAACATATATCCACTCTTTTTTAGATTCTTTTCCCGTATAGGCCATTACAGAGTATTTACAGTTCCCTGTGCTATATACAATAGGTCCTTGTTAGTTATCTATTTTATATATAATAGTGTGTATATGTCAATCCCAATCTCCCAATTTATCCCTCCCAGAATCATATAAAGTTGCTGATTTTTGACCAACCATTTCATAATGGCTCAACCTAATACTTGTCATTCACACATTTTTGTATGATGTAAACACGGTATCTCTGTTTTATTTTATTTTTTAACATCTTTATTGGAGTGTAATTGCTTTACCATGGTGTGTTAGTTTCTGCTGTATAACAAAGTGAATCAACTATACATATACATATGTTCCCATATCTCTTCCCTCTTGCATCTCCCTCCCTCCCACCTTCCCTATCCCACCCCTCTAGGTGGTCACAAAGCACTGAGC